>NC_048232.1:51875787-51976313 GCF_002007445.2 Ailuropoda melanoleuca
GGGATGTGTTGGTAATTAACTACGTTTCATCTGTATTCTTAGTAAGAGGGGCATTGGGGGAGCTTCTGTATATAAAGGAGCCAAAGCAGTTCAAACTAAAACCCCAGGTAGTTAGGGTGGAAAGAGGAATCTTACAGCCAGCCTTGGTCATGTTTTCTTTTCATATCAGTACCTGCTTTTTCCCGGAGTTCTGCCTCTAAGGTACCGTTCTCGCGGAACCAAGGATTTACATCCCAAACTACGTGTAACATATGTCCGAGCTGTTCCTCATTTATACTAGTCCTCTCAGCCTTTAAAAGCTGCCTTAAGGGGCACCTGGGTGGCTCAGTCGGTGAAGCGTCTGCCTTCAGCTCAGGTCACTATCCCAGATTCCTGGGATCCAGCCCCACGTCGGGCTCCCTGCTCAGTGGGGAGTCTGCTTCTCCCTCTCCCTCTGCCTTCTGCTCACTCCGCTTCTGCTCTCTCTCTCTCCCAGATGAAAATAAAATCTTGAAAGAAAAAAAAAAGGTTGCTTTAAACCCTTAATATATTGTCTCTTTTCGAAAGAGAGGTTTTACCCCATATTTGGAATTCTTAGAGACCTTTTAATTCCGTAAAAATACCCAAGCCTGAATCTTTCTGAACTTGGCTGTGAGCCAATGCCAACTTACTGCGTGCAGACTTTTTGTTTTCGGGTGGTCCGTCCAGGGTCCGTTGCCCGTGGCAAGGTGGTCACGTCACGGTCACCACTTGCTGGGAATGGCCAGCACTCCCTGTAACACTGGATGCAAGATTACTCCAGACTTTGCTGTGAAAGAGGAGAAGGCAAGGGGGTCTGTGCTCAGGGACGAAGACCCTTTGCTTTTCTTTGCTCCCGCTTTTATTGGTGCTTCTGGTTAATCATAAATCTTTATTACTCTTTCTCAAGCAAGTGACTTGTGGCAAGGGGTCTTACAGAAAATAGAAGAATCTGATTATGGGAAAGATGCAATGTGCCGATCAGTGTGTTCTACGAGTTCTGCTAAAGGGACAATGCATACATCTCTTAGACCACAGGGTGGCTATTTGGACTAAGCAGGCTTGGGGGGAGGCAACCCCCCCCCCCATTCCTATGGCAGAGTGGTCACACAGGCCTCCGCATTCCAAAGGCCTCCGCCCTTCTCCAAAACCTTCCCTTACCCCAGCGGCCTCCGTGTTACATTTTAGCAAGCAAGGCATTATGGCTGATTTCATGCTCTACATGAACCCCGACAGGTATTTACTCAAGAGAAATGAAAGCTTATATCCTAAAAAGATGGTACACAAATATTCCACCATAGCTTATTTGTAATAGCTAGAAGCTGGAAACAACTCAAATATCCATCACAAGGTGAACGAATAAACAAACTGCTATATATGTACAATAAAATAATACTTAATAATAAAAGGAATGAGCTATTGAGCCATCGTTAGAAAATGAATGAATCTGAAGTTGAGTGGAAGAACTCAAACAAAAATGAACACTCTATATGATTTCATTTATGTAACATGGTATAAAATACTAACTCACCTATAGTGGAATAAAGCAAATCCTTGACTTGCAGATGGCTGCCTTATACTTGTAAGTTCCTTCCTCTGTGCCTGCAAGCATTTCCGGTATCTCTTCCTCTCCTTATAAGAACACCAGTCATACTGGGTTAGGGCCTCACGCTTATGAATTCATTTAATCTTAACTACCTCCTTAAAGGCTCTAATTCCAAATACAGTCAACTTGGGTGTTAGGTCTTTAACCCATGATTTTTTTTGGCGGGGGGACACAATTCAATCCATAATATCCCACCCTCTGCATCCCCCAACTTATGTCATCCTCTCATGCAAAATACATTCACCCTTTCCCAACATTTCCCAAAGTATTAACTCCTTCCATTCCAGCATCATCCATAAGCCTAAAGTCTCACGGGAGTATCTAAATCAGCTGTGAGTGAGACTCATCCTGAGGCACAGTTTCTCTCTAGCTGTGTGCCTGCAAAATTAAGTATGTGATGTGTTTCCAAAATACAATGGTGGGACTGGGATGGAATAGACCTTCCATTCCAAAGGAGAGAAATTGGAAGGAAGGGGAGACAAATACCAAGCAAGTTGAAACCTAACAAGGCAAATTCCATTGGGTTTTAAAGATCAAGGATAATCCTCTTTGGTTTACTGCTCTGTTCTCTGGGCACAGTGGGAAGGCAGCACCACCTGCATATGTGGCTCTAAGTGGAGGTCCCACTGCCATAACTCCGGGCAGCAGGCTTATCCTTGAAGCACCGGGTGGTGGCAGCGTGGCCTGTTGAAAGGAAATGGGAGATGGTCCCACTCTTTGAAATGGTGGAGGAAACAGCCTTGCCCTCTCCCACCTGTGCATTCTAGGCCCGAGGTAGGAGTGGCTGAAGTGATTTCTGAATCACTGTCAGAGTCATTCTTCCCTTTTCCTTAAAGTATAATGCACTTTCACAGGCAAATAGTGTCCCATCCTTTAGAATCCACAGTGTTTGATAGCTTTCCATTTTGCTCTTCTCTGTTCACTTTAATCCCAACTTTCAGGGTTTCCAATGATTTAACTGATTCCATCTCTATTCCTGGTTTCTGCTGAGATGGTCCACAAGTCATAACCATGATCTCTTCATCAAATAATTTTCCATGCATATCCTTACTTTTCTCTCCAGAACCTACTTTCACCTGGGAAATTTTCCAGTTTTCAAGTTCTGGTTTATTTTTACTTAACAATTCATTCAATTTCTGTTTCTCACATTTTACTGTATATATTAAGGAGAAACCAGACCACACCTTCAACACTGCTTAAAAATATCCTTAACTAAATATCCAAGAAATTAAAAGTGTATCAGGTATATCACCTTAAACTTCTACTTTCCACAGACTACAAGAGCACAATTCAGCCAAGTACTTTGCCATTTGGATTGGCTTTCCTCCGGTTGCCAATAACTTGTTCCTCATTTCCATCTGAGACCTCACCAGCATCACCCTTAATATCCATATTCCTACCAACAATATCTTCAAGTCCCTCTAAGCTTTTTGCAACATGAACCTCAAAATTCTTCCAATTTCCACCCTTTACCCACTTCCAAAATCACTTTCATATTTTTAGGTATTGTTACAGCTGTACCCTACTTGTTACTAAAATTTATGTTATGGTTTCTTCAGAGAGAGAGAAACAATAGGATGTATGTATATACAGAGGAGTTTTATTATAAAGAATGGTTGCATGTGATTTTAGACTATGGAAAGTCCAAAATATGCATTTTTAGGCCAACAGACTCAAGACCAAGAAGATCCAATGGTGCAGATAGAGACTGAAGGCAGTCCATTGAAGTCTTACTTGCTTGGGAGCCTGATCTTTTTGTTCCCTTAAGCTCTTCACGTGATTGGATGAGTCTTCTCCATCCGCTTTGCTCTGAATTTGCCAATTTAAATGCTAATTTCATCCAAAAAGACCCTCCAAGTTGACACATGAAGTTACCATCTCAAGGTTATATTATGTTCATTGTCTTGATTGTAGTGATAGTTTCATGGGTACATACACATCCTAACTTACCCAACTGTATACTTGAAATATTTGCAGTTTATTGTATGTCAAATATATCTCAATAAAGCTATTAAAATGTTAATGAGAAACAAATGATAAGACTATTGTACATGCATATATGAAATCATCGTTTATTGATCAAGACCTATAAGGGGATTTTTTTTTAAAGAAAGCAATCAAGCACATTGTTGGCAAGCAAAAATAACCAGAAACAGGTGTTTAATAAATAGGCGCTTGCTACAAGAAAAGTTAGTAAGTTTGCAATTAGCTTTGTATTTACTTTTTATCAAATGATATATATTAACAAAAGAAATACCTGAAATCCAACAAAATAAGAAAAGGTAAAAAAAAAAAATCACAAACTTTTGGCTCATAGCTATGGATTTATTTAAATTAAATGTGTATGGTCCTTTACTATGTTAACTTAAAGCCTTGAAAAATTGTGTTTTATGTCTGTGGCTAATGGAATTCTATTCAGTTTGCATAACTGGTGGTTTCCCATGATAACTTTTTAATAAGCAAGATCAATACAGAGAGAGTCTAACATCAGGTACCACAGATCAAAATGGAATGCAAAGTGGAGCCAGTGACTATCTTTGAGAATTAAGTTATTAAAACATGTAATATTTTAAAAATTCACAACTGGCTGTTTCTCCCAAATCGTTTTACATAGGAGCTTTACCTGCTGTTTATCACTCAATATAGCAATATACCTCCCAACTGTTAGTAAGTCTTTAATTTGGGATGAAGTGCCTTCTTACCCAAATGGCAGGTCTGAATTACATAGTGTAATAACTAATGAATACGCACTGATGTAATCTCAAGAATTCAATTAGTAAATAAAACAAATTTAGGGGGAAAAATTTCATAGTTTGGGGAGCTCTCTGCATCTGACTCCAAACAATAAACAGGATTTCTTACACATACTCTCATTTTCCTTTTGAATAGTCTAATTTTAGTTCTAATATATTGCTTGTAAACTTGTTAGTATTTAAGTCATCCACCTACCTAGAAAGGGAAATAAGGGGTTACACCATTCTTCATAAACAGAAGGTATTATTCATATAGAAGAACAAATAACCATGTGAATGAGGCATAGATATCTTATTAATAAAGCAGCACAAGACACCCTCTTCTGAAGGAACTACCTACTTTGCTTTTTAAATGTCATCCATATTTATCAGACTGCATGGTTCTTGACATTTAGACTTTTTTTTTTTTATCAAGTTGTAACTGAAGTTTTGACAACAGGAGCTAATTATCAAGGGACTGAAGGGTAACTTCATTTTTTTTTCCCAAGCAACAGGCTACAGTAAATGTGTGAATTATCAATCATTTGTGATACTCTGTAGCTGAGAACTTTTATGATCATAATGTAGTTAAGACTTAAAGCACTTCTTAGTTCTTGGAAGTGTCTATGGAAAGTTTCAGGAATTAAATTGAATTTATTCTTTATTATCTATTTAGAAAGACAGGTTATTCTCTAAATCATCTATGTATATCATACTGATAAATTGTTTTGAAAATTTTTCACAAAACAAGTCTAATTTGACAGATGTATTTAATAGAGATAATTATTTCCTCATGAAAAGTGCATAAAAACAAATGTTACAATGTCTATTGTTGATTACTCAAATTAATCTCTTAAAAACCCCATTTCTAAGTGGATTAATGATTAGTCAGCATTTTATAAACATTAATATTTCCACTAGATATGTTTGCAAATTATTTATCAGCAGTGATCTCATTGTTTTCCTGCCCTTAAGCAAGTTATACATCAACCAGCCTAAGTTAATAAACCTCAGGGACCATTGTGTGTNAATTCATTCAATTTCTGTTTCTCACATTTTACTGTATATATTAAGGAGAAACCAGACCACAACTTCAACACTGCTTAAAAATATCCTTAACTAAATATCCAAGAAATTAAAAGTGTATCAGGTATATCACCTTAAACTTCTACTTTCCACAGACTACAAGAGCACAATTCAGCCAAGTACTTTGCCACTTTTTAACAGAATTGGCTTTCCTCCAGTTGCCAATAACTTGTTCCTCATTTCCATCTGAGACCTCACCAGCATCACCCTTAATATCCATATTCCTACCAACAATATCTTCAAGTCCCTCTAAGCTTTTTGCAACATGAACCTCAAAATTCTTCCAATTTCCACCCTTTACCCACTTCCAAAATCACTTTCATATTTTTAGGTATTGTTACAGCTGTACCCTACTTGTTACTAAAATTTATGTTATGGTTTCTTCAGAGAGAGAAAAACAATAGGATGTATGTATATACAGAGGAGTTTTATTATAAAGAATGGTTGCATGTGATTTTAGACTATGGAAAGTCCAAAATATGCATTTTTAGGCCAACAGACTCAAGACCAAGAAGATCCAATGGTGCAGATAGAGACTGAAGGCAGTCCGTTGAAGTCTTACTTGCTTGGGAGCCTGATCTTTTTGTTCCCTTAAGCTCTTCACGTGATTGGATGAGTCTTCTCCATCCGCTTTGCTCTGAATTTGCCAATTTAAATGCTAATTTCATCCAAAAAGACCCTCCAAGTTGACACATGAAGTTACCATCTCAAGGTTATATTATGTTCATTGTCTTGATTGTAGTGATAGTTTCATGGGTACATACACATCCTAACTTACCCAACTGTATACTTGAAATATTTGCAGTTTATTGTATGTCAAATATATCTCAATAAAGCTATTAAAATGTTAATGAGAAACAAATGATAAGACTATTGTACATGCATATATGAAATCATCGTTTATTGATCAAGACCTATAAGGGGATTTTTTTTTAAAGAAAGCAATCAAGCACATTGTTGGCAAGCAAAAATAACCAGAAACAGGTGTTTAATAAATAGGCGCTTGCTACAAGAAAAGTTAGTAAGTTTGCAATTAGCTTTGTATTTACTTTTTATCAAATGATATATATTAACAAAAGAAATACCTGAAATCCAACAAAATAAGAAAAGGTAAAAAAAAAAAAATCACAAACTTTTGGCTCATAGCTATGGATTTATTTAAATTAAATGTGTATGGTCCTTTACTATGTTAACTTAAAGTCTTGAAAAATTGTGTTTTATGTCTGTGGCTAATGGAATTCTATTCAGTTTGCATAACTGGTGGTTTCCCATGATAACTTTTTAATAAGCAAGATCAATACAGAGAGAGTCTAACATCAGGTACCACAGATCAAAATGGAATGCAAAGTGGAGCCAGTGACTATCTTTGAGAATTAAGTTATTAAAACATGTAATATTTTAAAAATTCACAACTGGCTGTTTCTCCCAAATCATTTTACATAGGAGCTTTACCTGCTGTTTATCACTCAATATAGCAATATACCTCCCAACTGTTAGTAAGTCTTTAATTTGGGATGAAGTGCCTTCTTACCCAAATGGCAGGTCTGAATTACATAGTGTAATAACTAATGAATACGCACTGATGTAATCTCAAGAATTCAATTAGTAAATAAAACAAATTTAGGGGGAAAAATTTCATAGTTTGGGGAGCTCTCTGCATCTGACTCCAAACAATAAACAGGATTTCTTACACATACTCTCATTTTCCTTTTGAATAGTCTAATTTTAGTTCTAATATATTGCTTGTAAACTTGTTAGTATTTAAGTCATCCACCTACCTAGAAAGGGAAATAAGGGGTTACACCATTCTTCATAAACAGAAGATATTATTCATATAGAAGAACAAATAACCATGTGAATGAGGCATAGATATCTTATTAATAAAGCAGCACAAGACACCCTCTTCTGTAGGAACTACCTACTTTGCTTTTTAAATGTCATCCATATTTATCAGACTGCATGGTTCTTGACATTTAGACTTTTTTTTTTTTATCAAGTTGTAACTGAAGTTTTGACAACAGGAGCTAATTATCAAGGGACTGAAGGGTAACTTCATTTTTTTTTTCCAAGCAACAGGCTACAGTAAATGTGTGAATTATCAATCATTTGTGATACTCTGTAGCTGAGAACTTTTATGATCATAATGTAGTTAAGACTTAAAGCACTTCTTAGTTCTTGGAAGTGTCTATGGAAAGTTTCAGGAATTAAATTGAATTTATTCTTTATTATCTATTTAGAAAGACAGGTTATTCTCTAAATCATCTATGTATATCATACTGATAAATTGTTTTGAAAATTTTTCACAAAACAAGTCTAATTTGACAGATGTATTTAATAGAGATAATTATTTCCTCATGAAAAGTGCATAAAAACAAATGTTACAATGTCTATTGTTGATTACTCAAATTAATCTCTTAAAAACCCCATTTCTAAGTGGATTAATGATTAGTCAGCATTTTATAAACATTAATATTTCCACTAGATATGTTTGCAAATTATTTATCAGCAGTGATCTCATTGTTTTCCTGCCCTTAAGCAAGTTATACATCAACCAGCCTAAGTTAATAAACCTCAGGGACCATTGTGTGTGTGGAGAAATGTATTAGGAAACTTTTTATAAAAATAGTGGATTTATCAAGAATTGTGAAGGATCTGAGTTTTTATCCTCCTTCAAGATAACAAGTTAGCCTGCCACAGTTTTATAAGTGTTAATATAAGACCCAAGACTCCTGGATCAAAGACTAATATCAGTTCATTTCTCAATGATAGTGGTAGACAGAATATCATTTTTGCTTGGGTTTTCTGAGCCTCAGTTCCCACAGAGGAACATACAGAGGACCAGCTGACACCTGTGTATGCAGTAGGTTTCATTATAGGAGAAGAACTATAAGCTCGTGGCACCCAAATATTTTGTAACGGGCAGTAAATGTACTGATTTTTGTTCTGGAAAGAGACCGTATCTTTCTTTTAAAGTTGTTTGCTACTGTGGAAAATATAGTCAGGAAATAAGTGCCTCTGTTCTTAAGACATGGAAAAACACAAGAAACCTGTGAAAAATGGTCTCCCAATGGTATTTTCTTTTGTATTTATTTTTAAATAGTAAACATCTCTAAAGAATATTGATCATGTGACTAATCCTGAAATATTTTTTAAAGGTTTACTATGTTGAGACCTATAGGATTAAACTAATTTTAATTCACTTAACATAATTTAGGCATTATATGTAAAAATCATATTCCTATATCAAGGGAAAGATTATTGTTCTTAACAGTGATCTTTCCTTAATAATTCTGATTATTTATTACAAAGTTCTTTCCTTAAAAATTCCTGTTAATTTCTTTCTTATTGAAGCTGTTATTAATGCAAATATTGGTGTCAGGAATACTGAGACTCTAAGATTGAAAGTGATCAGCTATATTTAAAACAATGGGTAGGAAACAGTTCAAAAATCCACAACCATCTGTCTTTCTGTTAATGAACTACCCTTCTTAGAGTCTTCTAAAAATTCTTTGAGCTGATTAAAGTATCTTAAATGTGAATCTTCAGAAGACCATTTTATTTATCTTAAGATAATGCTGAACAGCAGCTACACACTAAGAAAATAGGTAGCTGAAAAGAAATTATACTAAAACCAAGCATCTTTTAATATAAATACTGTGTGAAGAAAAAGCTAAAGTAGACAATGGGATGAAAATGAGAACCTGAGTATGGCCAATATTTGGTATTTCAGGGACACTCATTGAGTATGATTTAACATTGTGCTATGGATGGGACTCTTAGCTCTTAGATAGTTCCAGGATCTTCTGTTTCTGAACTACAGATGTAGTTGTTGTCCTAGGTTTTTTGCTGTAGCATACAGTATTGTTCTTCTTTAGTCTTGCCCATAAAATATGGGATTAATCAGTGGGAACTGTTGGGCTGGCTGAGAAGAAGGGCCACTCAAAATGGCAGACACCCAAGATGGCCAAATCTCCCGCCAGAACACCTGCAGCAGCCACGTCAACCCCAGCAAACCGAAACCTAAGCGGGAAACCGTTAACAACGGGCGGATCAAACCTAGGTGGGAAACAGAAACCTACCGCCAACGGACTTTCCAAACCCCCCCACCCCCGCAATCGCAGGGGGTGAGACTGACCAATTACGGGCCACCACGCTACCATTAGCCGACCAATCAAGGGCCGCCACACCCTACCTGTGCCCAATAAAAACCCCTGTTACTTTGCCTTCGGCGCAACTTCCCCGACTGAACGCTCTTTTCCGAGTCGCGGAACCTCGCCCGAGGGTGCTTGCAATAAAGCTCATCCTCTGGACCACGTTTGCCTTTGCGGTCTCCATTTTACTCGTGGCGAGAGAAATCTTACAGGAACCATCAGGAATATCAGTGCTGAGACATAAAGCCATCATTAGGGAATGACATCCANGTCCATTTTACAAGTGGCAAGAGAAATCTTACAGGAACCATCAGGAATATCAGTGCTGAGACATAAAGCCATCATTAGGGAATGACATCCAAGCCAAGCACACCAATGAATATGCTGGATAGCAAGGAGAACAACTGCCCTTGGGTGTTTGATTAAAGCCACTGCCCAGTAAATGAGGTCTTTATCAGACGGACTTAATATGACTCAGTTGGATACTCTCTTGTAAGTTTCAGTGAGCTGTGTGCAAAGATTTAAATAGGAGATGCTTGATTCTTTTCCCCAATGTATGCCTCCCTTATTGTAGATTATTAAGTAAGGGTGGGTTTACTTCTGGGCTCTCTATTCTGTTCTGTTGATTTCTGGGTCTCTTTTTGTCCAGTACCATGCTGTTTTGATTACAGTAGCTTTGTAGTGTATCTTGAAATCTGGGATTGTAATACCTGTAGCCTTGTTCTTTAGAGATGCTTGATTCTGAGGGGAATGAACGTGAATATGGGTCATTTGAGGTGTTATTTAGCCTGAGTCAGAGTAAAACATTTTATTTCTATTTTCCTTGAGGCTAATGCACAGGGAAGTCATGGAAACTGAGAGGAGGATCCAGTGACTGACTACACAACTGCTGATAGGGCTTCCCACACATGCTCACTTTTCCCTGCACTAATAGAATAAGCCCTCATCACCTAACATGTTGAGACTTTATCTTCTCTTCAAGGGAAAAGAGTTTCCCTGATACACAAACAGGAATAATTATGTCCAAAGTGTCTAGCTTACTATGTGGTTAATTTAATGATAATTATGTAAAAATTACATATGCTATATAACATGACATCTATTGTGATTTTCAATCCCTCCTTTGTTGGAATTACTGAAATTGTTCCTTACTTGTGGCTAACATAAATTATGTCCACGTCAAATTTGTAGCATCCAGACTGTCTTCTCTATCTACATCATTTCTTCAGAAAGATACTTAATCTTAGTTTGAGAGGGTTCTGTCTCTAAATCTGAAGCTACTCAAAATCTAATTTTAATTAGAGAAACCATGGAGACTGAATTTATATAACTCTGGGTAACTATTTTTAATTGTGTTGTTAATTGCCCACCAAGGAAGACTGGCTTTTCCCCTTTCAATATCGTTTTCAGAATATCAGCGCCAACCCCCCACTGCCACCACCACCACGTACAACTTTTGTTGGACATTCCACTTAACACTATAACTTTGTTTCTTCTCTCTCAGAATACTTTTTATATTTACAAAATCACTGCAGGAGATGTGTTTCTCTCTAAATCTGTGATCTCTTTATGCAGCTACAATCCATGGGGGTGCAGGTAGGGTGGAGGGTGGATTTTTCATTTCTGCTCTGAATATTTTTGGGAAGAGATAATCTCATGGAAGTCCAACTTGAAAATTCTTACCATGTGCACAAAAGTCTGATTTCCTGTGCATCACTCTATTTTACATTTCTTCTAGTTTCAGCAATATCTCCTCATCTTCATAGCACTATTTTATTGTTACTTATTTGAAGATCTCGTGTGTAGGCTATAATTTTTTTAAGTTAGTACATTAAGGTAACGTTTTGCTATAAAACTTCTCTGTAGATGTCTGGGGGAAAGAGGGAAAAATAAGAACAAATCTGCCAATAATAAAAATTACTTTGCTATGTAAGATGAAATTGAAGGTGTGATTTTAACATTAGCACTCTATGTACTTGATACTTCTCAACCTAAGATCAGCTAATGGAAATTCCTTTTTTTTTCCTTAAGATTTTATTTATTTGATAGAGAGCAGAGAGAGAGAGAGAGAGAGCATGAGCCGGGGGAGGGGCAGAGGGAGAGAGAGAAGCAGGCTACCCGCTGAGCAAGGAGCCCAGTGCTAGATCTGATCCTAGGACCCTGAGATCATGACCTGAGCTGAAGGCAGGTGCTTAACCAACTGAGCCACCCAGGTGCCCCAGATAATGCAAATTCCTTATGTTTTTACCCTTGATCTCATTTGGTAATTTTAATATTTTTTTTCTAATCATCTCTGTTAAAATTAGAAACGGAGTAATATATTTTCATGGAAACATTATAGGCTTAGAAATTAGACAAACTGAACTCAAAAAACTTGATTCTTCCATCATTATGTATGCAAACTCAAAGTCATCATGTCCTCTAAGCCTCAGTTTCAACATCTATAAATTAGGACCAATAATACCTAGTTTGCACAGGTTTTGAGATTTATGACATCATGGGTACACAATACTAAGTGCATTGTTTGTTCTGAATAAATACTTAAGAAATGAGATTTGATGAGAATGGAATTTTTGCTAATCCCATGCATACTGTACATTTTTTTCTTTTGACATTTGCTAATCAGTAAGAACTCTAGTTGTCTTTAATATAGAGGGATAATATTATTTCACCCAGGATTTTTTTCTCTCTGACATGTTATTATCCATACTTTACGTTTCCATAATTTGCTTTTCCTTTTTGTTTAAATCTGTGTGTGTGTGTGTGTGTGTGTGTGTGCGTGTGTGTGTTTGTGTGTGTGTGAGAGAGAGAGAATCTGTGCAATGTGCACATGCAAGCGTATATGCCCACACAAAGTAAAATATCTGGATAAAAGGCATAGCAAATGAGAAGTTTTCTCTGGGAAATAGCATGGCAGCTAGGGGAAGAGATGGAGTTATTTTAACCATATGTAATTCTGTACAGTACCTATTTTTACAATATGATATTAACACATAATAGTAGGTCATACTTTCCTATTAAAGTGATATTTAAGCTAAGAGGAAATGCTGGTTTTGTTTGCCTTTAACTCTTCGGATATGAAAATGTTGAATTTCTTAAAAATCCAAACTACCTTTAAATTCAAGAAATGATCATCTTTGTTCTCCAATGGCCTTTATACCAATTATCTTTTAAATCAGGTGATGAGTTATGTTACTTTAAGTTATTATATTGTGCCTCTTTAATGTCCCAATTAAAACACTAATTTTAAACTTCTTACCAGGAAGACTTACTTAAAAAGAAAAAAAAATATGATAGTCTGTAGTGGATACTGAAGTTTATCATAGTAATAACAAGTATTACCCAGCAATAATTTTCTTTATTTAGATTGCATGTGGTCATAGACAAAGAATTGATCCTACACAAGCCTACTTATAGTTCCTGTGGGTCCAGAGAAGCATTGTAAAGTAGCTACGATAGTAAAAAAGATTTCATATGCAGTGTGTGTCTTATAACATATTGCAATTTTGTAATCTCCAAGGAGCCTTTAAAAAATAGATTTTCTTTGCGGCAGACTTCCCTGTGCAATTCTTTTTTGATTAGAGTTTCCTTTCCACACCCCCCCCCATCTTTTAAAGGCAGCAACACCTGAGTTCACAAAACAATGACATTGTTATTCTTATGTAATTCTTAAAGACAATAAGCTTTTCTCATTTTATGACTAAATGATATGTTCAAGCAAGACTGATATTCAGCTCATATGCACAGTTTTAAGTCATGGCAGATGTTCCAGATATTAGACTTTATGACAATTTCTGAACTAGAAGAAAAAGAACCACCACCTTGAGCCCCCAGCATTTTGTCCATCCAGTCCAGACTGCATTAAGACTTAGGGCTCATGGAGTTAACATTTAAACAGGATAGACTTCCTGGATTCTGCTTTAGTTCCTATTGGTAGGTATCATAATCATTTTTAAATATTTTAAATATCAAGGTATATTGGTAGGAAGTTAAATATACATTGCATACTAATTTTGTTAGAATTTTTTATAATTAGAAAGAAGTATACAGAAAAAGCTTAAGAAAAGATTACCGCATCTGATGTAGGTGAACATACCGTTTAATGGGTACAAGATAGTTTTTGCAACTTTGGGCATTTCATATCCTATCTTAGATTAATATCCTTTAATAATTCATTTTTGAAATTGTGTCGATTCACCAAATTATTTTTTACATGTATTTTTTTATTGAAGTATAATTAACATGCAGAGTTATATTAGTTTCAGGTGTCCAACATAATTTAACAATTCTATACATTGCTCAGTGTTCACCACAATAAATGTAATCACAATCTGTCACCAAGCAACATTATTACAATCTTATTGACTATATTCCCAATGCTGTACTTTTTATAACTTATTTATGAACTGGAAGTCTGTACCTCTTAATCCCCTTTGTCTATTTAACCCCTTCCCCTACCCACCTCTCTTCTGGCAACCACCCATTTGTTTTCTGTATTTAAGGGTCTGGCTTTTTGTTTTATTTTTTAGATTCCACATGTGAGTGAAATCATAAGATATTTGTCCTTCTCTGACATTATACCTTTTAGATCCATCCATGTTGTTGCAAATGGCAAGATCTCATTCTTTTTTATGGCTAAATAAAATCAAAACGACAATGAGATGTCACTTTACAGCTGTCAGACTGGCTGGATTCAAAAAGATAAGTAACAAGTGTTGGTGAGGATATGGAGAGAAGGAAGCCCGCTATGCACTGTTAGTGGGAATGTAAATTGGTGCAGCCACTGTGGAAACAGTATGAGGCTCCACACAAAAATTAAAAATAGAAATACCATATGATCCAGTAATTCCAGTACTGGGTATTTAGCCAAAACAAGCAAGAACACTCATTCAAAAAGATACGCACATCCCTATGTTTACTACAGCATTATTTATGATAGTAAAGATATGGAGGCAATCCCAGTGTTCATCAATAGATAAATGGGTAAACAAGATATAGTATATATATATACACAATGGAATGATTCACCTGAATCTTAACGGGCATGTTACGGCCTAACATCCATAGTTATTAACATGTTTTACTTCCCATACTCTTTCCTTAATTCCATAATTCTCCTTTACCTCCACCTTTCTGAGCACCTAATAGTGCTCTATTCTAGCTAAGGTTCTATTCTATCTTTGGAATAATCTTGACAACCCAGGGATTTCTGATGATGCTGAAAATAATTCATTTCTGTGATAAATATAAGATTTAATTAGAAGCAGAGAATAAGTCCAAAGGGAACAAATTTGAATGTCAAGGTGAAAATGATTTTTTGTTTCTGATTCTGAGGCTTAGTTTGTTTTGTTTAAAAAGAAAAAAAAAGAAAGAAATCTCAGACAATACAATGAGAGATCCAGTTTGTTATGTAAATGATTCCACCATTTAATTTTATTTTTATTTTGCTTTCAAACAAAAATATCAAATCAAATAATTAAATCAAACCTAAATACAAAGTTTGGGCTGATCCACTAATGCTGCATGTTCCCTACAATAATCATCATTATATATCCTTCTCATGGGGGTATAGTTAGGTGATTTCTTCTCTAGCTGACTGTGAATATTTAGTATATAATTTATGAATGATCACTGCTCATGGAAAAAGCCTACCTTGTGAAACTGAGCACCGTCCCAAAGTGGTACTATTAATTGTTGCTTCAGAACAACTCGTCTCAAATGAACAAACAAAAAAGTTGATTGGTCTGTAACTATGATTTTCCCAATAAAATTAATGGTGCAGCCACGTAAATTTCTGGAATCTTTTGCTTTTTGAAGGTACAACGTTCTCTCAACTGCCAAAGTTCAGCTTTATGCCAAGACAGTGAAGTGCTAAAATTAAATGCCATTCTCATTTTAAACAATTGAGAAGAAAAGCCAGCTCTTATTGAGTAAATTAAACAAAAGACTTTGACATCGGAGGATCACTGAGAAAAATGTCCAAACAAAAGCATGTGCCGTATTAGTCAGGAAATCCGTGAAAAGCCCTGAGCAAAGACAAAAACATATTGTAGTATTTTAATATACTGTGGGATTTTTTCAATTTACATAAAATGGATTAAAAAGGGTTTGAAGTGTAGGAGTTTTTATTCAGTAGCTTATCTACAAAAACAACCAATAGAAGACTTATACATCTTTGTAAAACTTACCTTTCCATAAACCTTCATGATTGTACAAATCCAGGCTACTCACGGAGATTGTAGTTCACAGAGCCCCTGGATTTGGCTTGGCTTGCCTTGGCTCTGCAGGACAAGGAGATGCTGCGTAGCGTGATTGCTCGTCAAACACTCCTCTTTGCCCTAACAACAAGGTGTCCATGGCAATGCAATTAGCACAGAGTCCTTTGAGATAAAGAAGAAGCAGCCTATGTTGCTTCAACATTTTTGCACTATGCAGTCTCTCTCTGTCATCTCATATCTGAGAGTCAATGTGTAGGACTAAAGTAGCAAATGGATAGCCTCAAAAAATATACAATTCACTGGAATCATTAATCAGTCTTGGCAGGAGCTTAACCTTGGACTGAGTGGCACTCAGCTTCAGATCCAGAGAATGGGATTTGAGGGAAATGGACTAAGAGATATGCTATCATCTATTCCCTGAATTCTCAAAGTTTAACCTCCTATTAAATGAAGTCATCAAGCAGTGATTTATTTGGGTCTAGGGAGAGAATATAAGACTTACCCATCATACATGTTTTCCAACT
Organism: Ailuropoda melanoleuca; assembly: GCF_002007445.2. Taxonomy (NCBI): domain Eukaryota; kingdom Metazoa; phylum Chordata; class Mammalia; order Carnivora; family Ursidae; genus Ailuropoda; species Ailuropoda melanoleuca. The sequence goes on from NC_048232.1 coordinate 51,892,102, forward strand.
CTTACATCCCTTGCAGATCACCTTTTTCCTCCTTTGAGGACAAGATCTATTAATTTTTTTAAACTGTCCTTAGAGACAGCACTGAATAGCAGAAATTTCAGTGAAATGCCGAATAAGAAAAGTCTAGATTCCTATTCTGGCTTTGATACTCATAAGGCTATAACCTTTTATAAGGCACTTAATCCCTTTAGGCCTCTGTTTTCTTATTTGAGAGAAAAGCAGGTCAAACCAGGTAGTTTCTACTACCTTTTCTAGTTCCAAATCTTCATAAATTTTTTATTATATTATCTCTGATATCGGGGGATAGCATGTGTCTGTCATATACCTATTGTCTCTCAGCTCCAAACCCACCAGTAGAAACCTTTGCTCTATGATACCAGGGCTAGGATTCTGTAAGACCCATTTCTCTTTTGCCACCTGATTTCCGGATAGATCCTCTCAAGAGGAGGCACTGGAGGAAGACTCCGAGGCTGAAGTAAGAGTATGGGACTTGCTCCTTTCTGTTTGTTTTTTGTCCATGAATGAGGTCTAGCAATCATGTTGGCCTTGCAATTGATTCCAGTTTCCAGCCGCTTCTAAAATTCCCACTTCTTTTTCAGCCCTCTATATTTAGCCAATGTTTTCCCTATATTGAATTCCTCACTGTACTTTTCAACATTCTGTCTGAAGTTAGACTGGTACTTGGAGCATGGTACAATGAGCCGTAGGTATCAAGAGGACAGGAACCATGTCTGTTGTCTTTATCTCCTTCAATGCTGCATTCATGGTCTGAAACAGAGTAAGCGCTCAGTACATACTGAGAAACTATAGACTTTTAAAGATAGGTGACCTTGATTCAAGCCCTAGCCTTACCACTTAAAAGTTCTGTCATCCTGGGAAAATTTCCTAACATTTCTGACCCTCAATTACAGAATCTAAAAAATAGAAAAGTGAAGTAGAAATTGTATTTAGTAATTTCTGGTTACTTAAACTGGCTTAAAGGATTGGGGTTTTTTTGTTTTTTGTTTTTTTTGTTTTGTTTTGTTTTATGTACACCTTAGCATCCCCAGTATTAAGCAGATTGTCTGACTCATGGTTGATATTCAATAAATTCGTGTTGAACAAAAGAGTGAAAGTTGCATGTAATTCAAAAAAGGTAGTTAGCCAGAACATGAGACATACTTGAAAAATTTTGTCCACACTGTCTTACTATTTTTAAGAGTCAGTATTTCTCAAAGAATAGAAGGTATGTGGGTAAGGACCATATTTTCCATAGCTCTATGTTCTTGATGCATAGCCCAGCACCTATGCATGTCAATATTTACGAAGAGTTGAATGAAGTCTACTGCTAATTGTGTTCAGCTACAGTAAGTGTCTCATCTTGATCCTGATTGCAATCCTCTCCTTTTTTATTACCCTAGCTGTACTGTGTATGACATGGTAAACTTGCATATAAGAGATTAGCTGCCAATGTTCAAAACCAATTTCCACAAATTACTAGCAATTAACCTCTCTGTTCCATAGCTTTCTCATATGTAAAAGGTACTATTACAATTTCCAATCTCATAGAGCTGTTTTGAGAATTAAATAAATTACTACATCAAAAGCTTTTAGAGCATTGCCTAATATATGGTAATCACTCAATAATACTAGCCATTGTTCTAGAACTAGTTCAGAGCTGCTAAAATATGACACTTGAAATAGGTGAAGTATAGATTATAAATCAATTACTGAGTTAAATGTATTCTAGAAAAATAACTTTGTTGACAGCATTCTTTTGATCATGAGAAAAATAAGATTGTTATTCAGTTTTTATGGGTAAAAACTCATTTATCAATGGACGATGAAGGAATAAAACATAACGTTAGCAATACCAGGTTCAAATGAAACCCTGGAGAATGGAATATATTGTGCAAATCCAAGAAGAAAAAAATATGAAATTAAAATTCCCATTTTGCTATATTACAGATTAATGATAGAATTATTGGAAAATGCTACCAGTGTTGCCTCTGAACTCTGTTAATTATTTCACAGATATGTACTCATAATTATTTCTGAGTAATCACTAGAGCATTAATCTTGCCAGTGTACATATAAAGTTGTGTCACGATCTAACAGAAATCCACACCAGAAACCTGGCAGTCTTTTTCCTTCTCAGCTTGTATACCTAACTGGTCACAAAGGGTTATGCAAATGAACCAAAGATGCCCTCTGTGCCTTGGCCCCTAGCTTCTTTATTTCTTCCTGCAGGCTGAGACCCACTAGTTAAAAAACCTGCTAGTACCAAACTCCAGTTCCACATAGATGGTAGCATCTGAAGCTCCATGAACTTCTGGGTGGTCTTATGCTATGAGGACCTTCCCCCTCATGTGAGTCTGCCCACATGTCCTCCAGTAAATCTTGTTTCATGTTACTGCATCTCATGATCATATCTTTTTCTTTAATCAGCCCTAAAATCTCTCTTGCTTTTTTTTTTTTTTAAACATTTCTAGGATGTAGCCTTTAGTTTTTATCCTGGTTACTAGTATTATGATTCAAGACTACCATCTTTAGCCTCAGCTTTTAAAATAGGCTTGGAACTGATCTCTTTACCTCAGTTTACCCTCTGTATAATTGTCAGAATGACCTTCTCAAGCATAAACCTGATCGTGTTATGTGCTGCTTCAAGTCTTGCATTAGTATTGCATTACACTGTGGCTTTGTTGAATTGAAATGGGCAATGCAGATGTCTAATGCTAAACTTTAAAGTAAATAACATAAAATAAAGTAACATTTGTATGTAAACATAAAAAATAACTAAAATATAAAATAAAATAAGTTATAAATGATGTGAAAAAATGCTGGATGACCATTTTAAAAAGAGACCAATTAGTATTAGTCTGTGATATGTAAAAAGACCTCCAAAGAAATCTTCAAAGATGTTTTTAAATAACAGATTGAAAATTATGTGAAGTATTTTACAGTGATTTTCAAATAGGTCTGGGTTATTTCTATGTTCATAAAGAGAATTGTCACTCATTTATAAAAGGGTTCAAAAAGCATAGTGTTTGAACAGGTAGTCGAAAAAATTAAAATAGCAGTCTGTCTTCCAAATGTGTAAATTTACATGTTCATTCTAGCCAAACTTGTTTGAGTCAGGTTGGGGTCATTTGTCATTTAAGAGTTCATAAATCAATCAAAGAAAAAAAATCTAGAAAAAAATCTCTTGTGAAATTATTAATCCTTTTTCACCAGGTCATTTTCTAATACCTGGGATGTTATATGTGTTTTAAAGGTCAAATTCCAAAGCTGTCTTTCAATATGCATTTATCTATTTAACTTCCAATTTCTGATTTTGTATTATATAGCAAGCTCTGTGCTTGGTGTTGACATAAAGACAAGTAGAAAAGATCCTTGATCTATAGTAGTTTATATTGTTTTACAGGGGAAAAAACATATAAATTTCTGTCACTGAATGAAAATGACTGTACAGAGTTTTGTTTATGCAAGATACAGATATAATTTAAAGGAGTCAACCCCCTTTAGGTAATCAACCCCTTTTTAGTGAATGGAGAAAGGTTGCAAGGAGTAATTTTTGGCCCAAATTTTAAAGGGAAATTCTCTCAGACAGTTTGTTTGGAAAGCCACTGCCAACACACTAGCTTGCCCCAGGACCTTACCTCTTGAATAACTGGACACATAGTATAAAGTTTTATCTGTATTAGATTTTTACCATAAGATGGTATTTAAAATTCTCACAATTTGCAGTTTAAAGGAGAAAAATACATGCACCGTAGGGATTAAATATGATAGAAATCACCTGTGCCCCCACTCTCTCCTATGTAAAATAGGATTGCAAAAACCACATACAACAGAAGGTTATGAAGAAGTTGATTATCTGTGCAAAGGGCTTAGAAGAGTGTCTGTCACGCAGTAAACTCTAGTTAAATGTTATAATTATCATCAACATTATCCTCATTGTTAGAATATTCTAAATGCTCCTTCATATTTTTTAGTGACTCTTTAAATGAGACAAATAGTATTTTTCATGTTACGTTACTTACATTTCTTGTTATCTTAATGTAGAAGTAATAGTAATTCACCATAAGGTATCTGATAAAGTGATTTTATTTGTAACATATTACTTTAAGGTTAATTTAAGGTGGTCTGAGATGCTTTGTATCCAACCCATAACATCCTGCATGAAGGGCCAAAGGTGGCATCAGGAAGTAAATGCCTCCTAGAAATTGGAGGCCTGGAAGCATGTAGAGTCAGAAGAGAAACATGGTGAAAAGTACTAAGCAGGGGCACCTGGCTAGCTCAGTTGGTAGAGCATTTGGCTCTTGATCTTTGTTGGGGTGATGGGTTCCAACCCAGCATTTGGCATAGAATTTACTTTAAAAATAAATAAATAAAAGAAAGAAAAAAGGGGCGGGGGGGTACTGAGACAGGAGCTAGTCTGTGAAAAATTCTCCCAATCCTAGAGCTCATACATGAGAGAAACCTGACAAATGTTTTCCCAAATTAGATCGTGATTCTAAAGATCTGTGTAATACTGATAATACTGGTTTGTAAGTCTAAAACATTTCTAAACTATCAATAAAAAAATGCTCTGGTATAAGGAAATTTATTTTAGTTTTTTTAAATGTCTCTGTAGAAAATGATTTACAGAATTGCTATCGTCAGAAGATGCAATCAAGAAATTTGCAGCCAAAATTTGTAGGGAAGTAGTAGTATAGAGGTGGTGGTAGTTAATGAATGTAAATATTGCTTTATTTCCTCATTTTTGTGGTATTTGCCATCCCAATCAGCTTTTAGCAAGTTGTACTTTATTTGAATTCCTTTTCTCTAAATAAATAACCAGATTGCACCAGTTTTTACTCTGTTTTGTATTTTTTAAATGTAACAGTGCCCCTCAAATTGTCTTAGTGCTGGGCCTCTCTCGCTGAATGTTGCTTTTACGTCTGATTGACAGTGGAGGAAACTGAGGCACAGAGCCAAAAGTCACATAGCTAGTAAGTGACAAAGCAGGATTACTGCTATGATGCGACGACTGTGATGAGAAATAGATGAATAGCAGCTATGACTTAGGAACCCAGGGAAAACAGAGTAAATATCCAATTGATGGGGGGAAAAATTGAAGAAAAAATTTCAATTATATGTATTTGAGGCCAGAGAGGCATGTCTTTGTGTCCTGAGCTCATTGATGGAGCAGAGACCAGCAGAAGTTTGTAGACTGAGTGAGGAGGTGCTCTGAGGATATTTTGGGAGGAGGTGGAGAAGCAAAGCCAGGAAAGGGAGACAAGGAGAGGGAATAAGAGCACGATGAAGATGAAAGGAAAAAGTGCTAGAAAATAAAGCTTTTCATTTGACTGAACAATCTGTTAGGGTTCTGCCTCCAAAGAATAGACGCCTACTTGCAATTTTGTTTTTGAGTAATATTGTGTGAGGAACATATGTTAAGTATCTAGTGAAAGTTTAATATTTGGCTCTCTTAATGTTACTTCACAGTTAAAAAATATATAAAAAATAAAGAAACTTGAATACAAGAAGGATGAAATAAAAAGAGTAGTTGTTCCAGGTCTAAATAAAAATTACATAAGATTATTCAAAACTTTGAAATATACGATAAAATAACATGATCATAGCCTAATGGAAGTTTTATAAAACTCAGAACTTTTGAGGAAACTTTAAGATAGTAAGAAATAGATTTAAATAATGAAAAGTACCCGAATCACTTAATTACATTGCCACATGGCACCACCAAGATGAAGATAATCTGACAACATGAAATATTTTATCTGGATTGTTTAAATATGTATTCAGTTGTTTCTATTTTTTTCATTCTAAATCAGTTGATGCAAGATATCTTCTTCAAAGGCTGAGCCCTGAACTGGAAATATTGGCAATCATTTCTTCATTTATTCAATCATTCATTCAAAAAAATATTCAATACCAATTGTGCTGGACAATGAATAGCAAAACCAGGCACAATAGCTTCAGGGAATTTATGTAATAGGCATTAATCAAATAATTACATAAATGAATGTATGACTACATTGTGTGAGATAAATGTTACAAGGGAAAGTAACTGAATAGGAAGACATTCCTGAGGATGTGTCTATCTAAAGCTGAAGTGATGGAGAGAGAATATTCTAGTAGAGCAAGCCAATCAGGTTAAGGTCACTATTCCTTAGCCTATAACAAAGTATTTAAAGGTGGAGAACGGATTGAAAAGGAAAAAAAAGTGTGATGAAGAGATAGTCTTTGGAAGTGACAAGTGAAGTAGGACAGAAGACAAATAGTGGCAGCTTGGGTTAGGTGGCAATGTTGGAGATTGAGAGAATAGAAATAGTCAAGAAGTATTTAAGAGAGAAAATATAGAAGATTTACTAATAAATTAGATATGACAGCAGTGGTGAAAGGAAGAGCAGTGTCAGGAATGACTTTCAGATTTTGTTTGTACTTCTGATAGATGTTTTACATACTAAGCTGGAAAACACCAGAAAGGTGGTATGAAAGGATGGTGGAAATAAGGAAGGTTATCTTATCAGATTACACTAAACTATGCCAAGACCTACTGCTAATACAATGTTACTCTAGGACTAAAGGCTCTACACTAAGCCACAATTACCTCTAATGATAAATGGCCATATAGGCATAAATCACTTAGTAGTGAGCAGTATTTCATCATCTTCACAGATAATTCTATAACGGGACCAAGGGAAGTGTAACAGCACAGATTACATTCTGTTCTTTAATTAGATGGTTTCTTCTGGCTCATATAATTGTTAATTTGGTAGCAGAATGGAAACAGAATATGTAAACATATATGCAAGAACAAAGTTGGCCTTTTAAAAATCTATGCTAAGTGTGTTTTTCTTTACATTATTCCTAAAGTAGCCTTCCTGGAAGATGTAGTCAATTTACTATAATCAGTTTATCGATCTTCTTTCCCAACATAATTTAAACAGGAGGAAGACATTTCTGCTTAACAACAAAACAAAAATCTAGTTCAACTTCATACCTGGCTACCAAGTTGTTTACTTCTAAAGAGAACCATGATAAGAAAAATAACNTGTAGTCAATTTACTATAATCAGTTTATCGATCTTCTTTCCCAACATAATTTAAACAGGAGGAAGACATTTCCGCTTAACAACAAAACAAAAATCTAGTTCGACTTCATACCTGGCTACCAAGTTGTTTACTTCTAAAGAGAACCATGATAAGAAAAATAACTTTGCATAACCCAAACCACATTTTTACACAATTCCCATTTGTATTTTTTAAAATTTTTTTTAAAGATTTTATTTATTTATTCGACAGAGATAGAGACAGCCAGCGAGAGAGGGAACACAAGCAGGGGGAGTGGGAGAGGAAGAAGCAGGCTCATAGCGGAGGAGCCTGATGTGGGGCTCGATCCCACAACGCCGGGATCACGCCCTGAGCCGAAGGCAGACGCTTAACCGCTGTGCCACCCAGGCGCCCCCCCCATTTTTTTTATTAATGGCATATAAAACAGATGAGAATTACTTATTTCTATTCAATATTCAATAGAATTCAGCCTCCATCAGAAGATAATGTATTTGTAAATATGTTCTTCTGAATATAATTCTAGCTATTATAGTCCCATGACTTCCCAAATTTTAGTTGTGTGAATTCTAAGAACAGATTTCAAATACATGTCAGATTTGATTCAACCACTTTATTCCCCACAGGGTTAAAAACTCAATAGCTCATGAAATTTTTAAAGATTAGAGATAATTTTGGATGAGAAAAGCAAGGCCCAGAGAAAGGAAGCCAGCCTCCTACAACCACATAGGAAGTTCCTGACCAGATCGGGGTTCAGGTTACATGGGTCCAGGCCAGTGTTTGTCCTGTTGCTGCTTCTCCACTAACATTGGCTCTTAAAGCCATTTTATTTAACACTCACTGGATACTATATAAACTCCTTGATAGGATCTCCAATGTTTGGTTACCTCTAATTATCCCACTTTTATAGAGGATGGAGCTGAGCCATAAAGAGATTAATAATTTACCTTAGTAAAGGGTAGAACTGTATTCCAATTTATGAAGCCTGACTTTTGCATCAGTGAAGTTGACCAGAACACTATGCTGCCTTTCTAGAGAGGCTCCCCAAATAACTGAACCTGAAAATGTTGCCTCTTTTCTAACAATTTATTTTATATAAAATACGAAAATATGTTGACTTTATCCATTACTGTGAATAATTTAAACATGTTCAAGGCTATTTTTAATTGTTAAAATATAAGAAATTCTCATGAAAGCTCAGTCAATAATCCCCTAAATTTAACATATTTACCTCTTCATAAATTAACAATCTTTATATTCTTCAGAGGAATTCTTACTACCATGACGTGAGCCAAGGGTAGAGTCAGCATAGAACTCCCTAATAGCCTTTAGAAGTAGAATAATTTAATTCAACAAAGGTTCTAATCTTGGTAGTTTCTTTCTTTTTTATAGTGAGGAAGTGGTAAAATAGCAAAGAAAGTCCAAAATGGGTTACAATTAAAATGTACTTATTTGCTTCACATTCTACTTTGCTTTTTTTTAAGACTTTGATTTAAACATCATTTTTATTGCTACAAATATGTATAGAAGAAAATGTTTTGAATGAACTGAATTGTTTTTGTTGATGTTTTATGAAATTTTCCACCACAATATTCTCTTTAGACCTTGAAGCTTTATTCGTACTGTAGATGGGGCGTAGGAAAAATCACTGTTGAACTAGGTGCTAGGTATTTTCATATTAATTATCTCATTTTTATCACAGCTCTAAGATATGCATATCTTTTCTTCATTTTACTAATAAGGAAACTAAGGCACAAAGAGGGAAGATATTGTATATAACACAGCCAATTATAAGCAAATTGAGGACCCAGATTGTGGAATATGTGTATAACTGAAGTTTCCCCCACTACTTTGAGCCACATGGCCTGCAAATGTGTAGATAGCTTCTAAAATTTTCAGGGAAAAGAGAAGTCAGGGGAAATTTTTGTCTAAGGAATCCAGGAGCATTTTATGGTATGTGGAAGGGAAGGGAGATGTGGAGAACAGCATGGGTGTAAGAGAACAGCTGGAGAGACAGAGACAAATCACACTCTGGGGTGATGGGGAATGTGGAGAGGATAGCTGAGGAACCAGAGAGAGAGGGGAGAGAAAAATATTTTCTAGGAGCTACTGTGTGACATAGATGAGAGATAGGGAATATTCAATGATAGCATGTTAAAAATTGCTTTCACAGTTCATGGACTGAGTATATTTAAAGCCTGAACAAAGATTTTTTCCTGATAGAATGTTATTCATTTTATTGTAACTTTGCCTAAACTCTGGACCATGTGGTCCCTCCATTTTATTAGTATTGTATATTAATGATCTGTACTGATAATAAGTTAATTCATAGGCATTCCCCCGTGTTAATCTCCTGTCTTTTCCTTCCCCTTTCTGTGTACAATGAGGGAAAGATAAAGAAGATAAAAGGCTACCCTAGATTTAGAAACGTATGTATGGTACTTTCTTACACAATAGGAACAGTGGAAATACAAAAGAATAGCATTTTGGCTAAACTGAAGAAAGTTGACTTTTAAAATATTTTGAACTGTTTATTTATTACTAAAAATGAGATTATTAGCTACCACCATATGCATCTGAATGGATATGGAAAATAAGCTTTTCTTATTCCCCAACATTCCTTTCAAAGCTTTATCTCTCTACTAGTTTCCTTTTTTTCAACCTTCACATACTTATCATTTATTTGTGTATCTTTTGTTGGTCAAAAAATTTCTTGATTTTATTCATCTATCCACTTAACAAAAAGGAATAAGTACCTACTATGTGCCAAATTCCTCGTGAAGTCTTGCCTCTTACTCTTACCCCTTTTCTATGCCACTAAATGAGCTGGCTATCCTGTATCTACCAACAGAGTAAATATAATCACAGTGGATCTTAGAATTCCTTCCTTCCCCTAATGCAGGACTACTTACTATATCATACAGAGATGGTCAAACAGCTTTGTCCCAGAAGATATGTTCCGTGTTTAAGCAGAAAATATAAAATAGTTTTTAGGAAGTTATTTCTTTTCAATTCAAACAGCCTTCCTAATCTAAGGCTTAAAAGTGGTCTAGAAATTTGACGAGAGCTTTGCAGTTTGAAAAAATAAATGTAGAATGTTGAGAAACTCTTCTCAAATTGTGGATTACATGGGGAACTAAAAATATTTGGGTTATGAGTTCTCTAAATGCCTTTACTTTACTCTTGGCCACTTCTCATTTAGTGTGCCAAAGATCAGAAAAGGTAATCTTCCCCACCATCCTTGAAAGATACTTCAGGGTACTAACGAGAGTCGATTCTTAAAGAGAAAGTGTGTTTGTTTACATATAGCTGTAGATGATCGTAGATACCTTAGGAAAAAATCTGAAAGTATAACAGAGCCTTTAAATTAGATAATCAGGACTTTTGATATACTACTACAGTTTTGAAAATCTGTGAATATTTAACATCGCACCTTATAGAGATTATATGTTATATTTTCAAATATTCATAGAACGTTTTTAAAAATATTGATGCAATAGTTACAAAACAAGGTCGTATACTAAGCTAGGGAAAACAGTTTAGAAAATTTCCCAAAGTAGAAATTTGACTAGCTGCATTCTCTGACCATAGTAACATAACACTATAGTTCAATTTATTTTATATTTTAATTTTTTAAGAAGATTTTATTTTTAGGTAATATCTATACCCAATGTAGGGATCGAGCTCACAACCTCAAGATCAAGAGTAACATGCTCCACCAACTGAATCAGCCAGGTGCCCCAACACAATACAGTTTCTAAATTTAACTAGCAAATAAATAATTATAAAAACTTAAAAATACAATCTTCATTCCCAGTGGCAAAAAAAAAATTCAGATTACACTGACATTATTTATATTTTAGTTTTAGAACATTGTATATGAAAATTTGGACAATAGTGAAAATCAGGTTTAGTAGTGAAATTTGTTAGAAATGCTGTCCAATTGAACTTTCTGCAATGATGGAAATAGTCTCTTCACTGTCCAGTATGTTCACTAACCACATGTTGCTATTGAGCACTAGGAATATGATTGATGTACCTAAAGAACTGAATTTCATGAGGAAAATTCATAGTAAAAAATGCTTATGTTAAAAATGAACAGAAACAAACTAAATGTTTAAAAAAATGTTAGCTCCAAAAGTTAAAAAAATAACATTAAAATTAAAAATTGATGACTTAAATTAGAAGTGCATTAGAATTTATAAGCAAATCCAAATTCGGGTAGTATATTTAAAATGAGAAGTCACCTGTGTCACACATCAGAAATGAAAAAGGCACTATAAGCCAAATGAAAAGAAGTTTTTTAAAGGATTAAAAAAGGAGAGTCTTTTCTAAGATACTGAGAAAATCTCAATAAATTTGGTAATTGTCTGAAAGTAAATATTATAAAAATTGACTTGAAAATGTGTTTATATCAACCATTAAATGCCTAAAATATGGGGATACCTCGGTGGTTCAGTTGGTTAAGAGTCTGACTTTGGCTCGGGTCATGATCTCAGGGATCTGGGATTGAGCTCGGAGCCCCGAGCCCCAGGTGGCGCTCCCTGATTCTGTGGGGAGACTGCTTTTCTCTCTCCCCCTGCAGCTCCCCCTACTTGTGTTCTCTCTCTGTCAAAAAATAAAATAAAATCTTAAAAATACCTAACATATGTACCAGACCAAATCTTTAAAATAGGTAGTTATTTGATATGTTCCAGAGAATTGACAAAAATTAACTACTTCCAGAATTATTTTTGAAGACTAAAAATGTTTTGATATAACATAGTGTAATACAAAGAAGAAACTATATTTTGATATGATGAATAAAAGAAAAAATCCTTTAAAAATTTTAGAGAATTTCAAAATAGCAGAAAGAAATGCCACAAACAAGTTGTAGTTATCTAGGAAAGCAAGATGACAAAGGTTAGAGAAATATCTTTATTAACTCTATCATACGAAACAGTTGAAGATATGTATTTTTTTAAAGCTGTGATTATTTCAATTCATTTGATGAAATTTAACATCTATTCCCTATTCTCAAAAACGCTTAGAAGTTAGTGTTTCCTAAAACATACTTCTCATAACATGAGTGAAAATTACCCATTTTGACCAACAATAGACATCAGATTTGACAATGGAGTTCTATAGCAGTGCTGTCCAGTAGAACTTAGAAAATGGTAGCAATGTTCTCTACTGTCCAACATGATAGGCATTGGTCAAATGTGGCTATTGACCAGTTGAAATGTGCCTAATGATAGTGCAGAGCTGAATTTTTAAATTTTTTAACTAATTTAAATATAAATTTAAAAGACACATGTATCTAGTGGCTTCTATACTGGAAAGTGCAATCTCAGACACAAATCCCTCAAATCATGAATATATATATATATATGGAGTGCCAACTAAGTACCATGAACTATGCTTAGAAGGTATAAAAGTGGTTGAATAGACCTCAGTCCTTCCATCATGACACTAACAATTTATCTTAAAGTAAGCAACATCAAGAGCCTTCATTGATCTCATTTTGCTCTGCTGACATTCTCAAAAAAATATGCCAAATTTGAAGAAAAAATCTAATAGAAATTCACTTTTACTTCTACATAAATTTCCACTAGAATGAAAGTTCCATGAAGTCTGGGACTTTATCGTGTTCAATATTATATATCCTTGCTTAGAATGGAGTATGGGCATAGTAAGCATTCATTAAATTTTTGATGAGAGAGATAAAGAAGGAAAGAAAAAAGATGAGGGAGGGTGGGAGGAAGGAAGGACAAGTATATATTTTCACTATCATATCTTTCCATGTTGGATTATGGCATTGATATTATTACATTGATAAAGTAAGAACAGATAAAATGGGATTTCCATACCTCTGATCTATGTATAAGATTATATCAGTTAGGCTCACACAAGATTGTTCCAAACATCTAATAAGGTATGTTGGAGATGTTGAAGAATCTTTTAACATTTTTATAAAGGCAAATATATTTCAAGACATCCTATTGCTATTAATGACCAATTTTATGTTATTCTAGCTAAGTCATTTACAAATCAAAGGCAGTTATAATGTATTCTATATTATTGTTGTTAGAATTGAAAGAGTTTTGTCAAGCAGAGAAAGACAATTATCATATGGTTTCACTCATTTATCGAACATAAGAAATAGCAGGGAGATTGGTAGGAGAAGGAAGGGAAGAATGAAGGGGGGTGGGTAAACAGAAGGGGAAATGAACCATGAGAGACTATGGACCCTGGGAAACAAACTGAGGGCTTCAGAGGGGAGGGGGTGGGCTGGTAATGGGTATAAGGAGGGCACATATTGGGGGATTGGGATAGGCTGGTGATGGGTATTAAGGAGGGCACATATTGCATGGAGCACTGGGTATTATAGGCAAACAATGAATCATGGAACACTACATCAAAAACTAATGATTTAATACAAATCATTATGGTGACTAACATAACATAATAAAAAATTTAAAAAGGAAAAAAATTGGAAAAATTTTATATTCAACAAAATTACTAAATACTGAATTGGGGAAAAGAATGGAAGTCAAAATTAATAAGTCAGTTGAGGGAGGTTGGTGATCCATGTAGACACAAAGGTCTAGACACCAAGAGGGTTGAGGTGAATACAAATCCAGGATCCTGAAGGCATCATATAAGGAAGGATGTTATGCTTTAGAGTTAGACTGATCTGAATTCCCATCTTTTCTGTGCCCAAAGTACTGACTTAATGACCCTTAGATTCACTGTGTGTAAGTTCTCATGATGATACTTCAACAAAATGGCATAGCTGTTTAACAAAGTATTGATATAAAGCACCAGCATTGAGTCTGACCCATAGTTAGCACTTAATAAATGCAAATTCCAACATGAATAGCATCTTTCCCTGCCCAGTATCTCCCTACTTTTTTTTTTTTTGCAAAATTGTTTATCTTCTATTGAGATAGCATTTTGTATTACTGCAACAGAACAAATTCTTTTTCATGTGTTCCCCAAATTTTATTAATAACACACTGAAAACAGTTTTGGCTGACATATTAGCTATATTTGCTGACATAGTAGGCTTTTCAGTGCCATAGAAATTTTTTGATGAAAGTTCTTCCTTTTCTTGAAATTCTAGGCAATAAAAATGGGAATCTTCCTTGGCCTTCAAAGACCAGTTGTGGATAAATTACAAACAAGATCATATCTTGTTTGATAGAAATTTTCAGTTTAATCAAAGGAAGTCTTTCCATATAACCCACATCCTCTGACCTTCTGTGAAATAGTAAATTATATCAATTCATAAGTGTTATTTCTCAGCAAGTTTCTATCTATACTGACTCCTTTTGTAGAATTTCCATTTTGACCTTGACTGACTCTTGCATTATTCCCACACAGTCCTTGATTGATCACAGGGAAAAGTAGGTTGGGATGGAAAAATGAAAGATGAGGTAGGACTAAGAGAACATTTCGACCCAATTTTCACTGATACTCATGTTCCAAAAATGGAATGAAAAATGTAAAATGCCAAAGATTCATTTTTAAAGTAGATTTTAATGGGATAAGAAGAAAATTGTATGGTAACTTCTCATTAAGATGTAAAGAAAGTAAACTTGAATATTAAAAGTGATACTGGGTGGTTCCTTTTAAGCTCCTTTCTGAGGATGGCTAAAGAAAAAAAAAGTAGAATATCTCCTATATTTGATTTTGAGATGCTCTGTTTTATTTCAGTCTAGACTCAGTTTTGTTTTAAGATTGACAATATGGCCTAGCTTGATAGTGCATTTCTTCCAAAAGCAGTGTACTGAAACAACATTGCAGTATTGATTCATTCTACATGGTTGATAGTGTGATTGTATAATTAGAAGAACTGTGAAGAAAGCTTTCACACCTCTGCCCTGGTTGAAGAAATAAACAGCTCCATGGGATGAATCTTTAAAACATTAAAGGATTTAAAAAATAAGTGTTGTGTTGGTGAATCATGCAACCCATAATAATTTGGGTTACATTTGTTCTTTAGTTACACAGAATGATACTTGAGTGAACACTTTTTTGGAGAAAGGGAGGCTTAGGTATTTCTTGACTTAGCATAGCTAATAACAAAAATTAATGTTAAAAATGCTCTTTTCTCAGAATTTAGTGTGTATATATATATATATATATATACACACATATATATAAAATAAATCACCTGGAGTCTTTTATAAAATGTTTAACCCCAGGCCCTGTAGTCTCATATTTCGTTCTAATAGGCAAGATTTGAGCTTAGGAATCTCCATTCTGAATTAACCACCAGGTTGTTTTGTTATCGGTGGTTTTAGGACCACATTTTGTGAAACACTGGAGTAGAACACAACCTTCTAAATCAATTCAAGAAAGGGGTATGCATCTGTAATTCACTTGTGATGGGCATAAATCTTTGTCTTTACATAATCAGAGATAACTTTTAAATTCCCCTAGATTTAAAAACATCTACAATTAGATATAGTAAACAACCCCAGAAATAATGGGGTTTTTCCTTGTTTGCTGTTGTTTTAAGTACTGGGAACAATCTGATGGCATAGACTATTGAGAACATAAAATTATTCCATCAAAACAACCATGAGAATTAAGTCCTTATTCAGAAATCCAGGAAACCTGAAATAAGGATCTAATAAGAGAAGCTATCAGCTTCTGCTTTGCCAAAATGGAAATCCTAGGAATGAAAAAAAAAAATCAGAATACTGTAGTCTGGAGGGGATTGTTTTAGTTTCAGTTCCAAAATGTAAAGAGCTTGGAAGTCTTAACTTGTGTCCTTACAACAACAAAAAAGCTGGACACACAGAAAATCAGTGACTTTTCTTGGCAAACTGACACTCTGAAATCTAGGGAGACAGAGGTGTATTGAGAGTCACCTTATATACTTACCTGGAATAGAGATAGAAATCCTAAATTTACTGGTAAAACACTTATATTGGAATGTTGCCAAATTGCTAGAAGCTGAGTGTGGACTAGCGTAAGAATGAGAAACTCCTGCAGCTACAATCCTTAGCAGGTCCTTCGCTCCATTGTGGGATTTACCTTCAGGAGTCCCAGTAGATTCTGATGTTGAAGAAGTGGGAAAGATCCCTCGTTGGATCTGGTGGGGGAGGGGAAGTGTCATCAGGATGAAATACACTCAGTTTCTACTCCATAGCAAAGGTCTGCTCTCCAGGAAACAATTTGTGAGCCTTATCTCATCTGGAAGAAGGCCATATAAAGAAAGTAGGCAACATTCAAGAACAGATAGGTAATATAAACAGGGATGAAATCTCTAAAAAAAAAATAATAAGGAAATGCTATATATGAAAAATACAGAAACAGAAATGAAGAATACCCTTGATGGACACATTGGTATGCTAAAATGGCCAAGGAAACCGTGAACCTGGAAACGAAGTCTGTAGAAACTTAACAAAATTGATCTGCAAAGAAAAATGAAAATATAGACCAGAACATTCAGGAAATATGATAGTGAAAAATCATGACATGGGAGGTTATCATAGGTTAGTTGGTAGGTCAGAATGCAATCACACATATCTCTATAAGATAGATTTGATGTCGACAGAAGAGGAGAACATAATCTAACCACAAATGCAGAGATCAGAGTGGCTACAAACTAAGGAACTCAGAAAGCTTCTAGGAACTCAGAGTGACCAGGAACAGATTCTCCTTTAGAGCACCTGGAGGGAGAGCTGCTCTGCCAACACCTTGGTTTCAGCCAGTGAAACTAATTTTGCACATCTGACCTCCTACAATGTGAGAGAATAAATTTCTTTTACTTTAAGCATTTGTGATAATTTATGACAGCAGCCACAGAAACTAAGGGACACTGTTAAGAGAATGTGAAGATTTGTAAAATGCATATCTGATAACGGACTTGTATCCAAAATATAATTTTTTTTTGCCATTCTGACTGGTATGAGGTCATATCTCATTATAGTTTTGATTTGTCTGATGATGAGTGATGTTGAGCATCTTTTCATGGGTCTGTTGACCATCTGTATGTCTTCTTTAGAAAAATATATTCATGTCTTCTGCCCATTTTTTAACTGGATTTTTTTGGGGGTGTTGAGTTTTATAAGTTTGTTTTTTGTTTTTTGGTTTTTTTTTTTTTTTAGGATTTTATTATTTGAGAAAGAGCAAGAGAGAGATTGAGAGAATGAGTGGGAGGAGGGGCAGAGGAGGAAGAAGACTGCCTGTGAACAGGGAGCCCAATGCAGGACTCGATCCCAGGACTCTGGGATCATGACCTGAGCCAAAGGCAGATGTTTAACTGACTGAGCCACCCAGGTCCCTATAATTTCTTTATATATTTGGGGTACTAACTCTTTATCAGATATGTCCTTTGCAAACAAAAAATACCTTGAAACTTAGACTGCAACAGTAAGAAAATGAACTATCCACTTTAAAAATAGTCAAAAGAGTTGAACCAAATACCTCACCAAGGAAAATGTAAATATGGTTAATAGTGTATGAAAAGATGCTCAATGTTAGATATTTTTAGTGAAATGCAAGTTAAAATATATAATGTAGTGTTTTATCATTATCATCTATTAGAATGGCTAAAATAATTTTTTAAAAAAAGAATACCAATTGCTGGTAAGGATGTAGAGCAGTAACAGTTCTCAGTCATTACCAGTGGGAGGGCAAAATGGCGGTCGACCCACTTTGAAAGAGGGTTTGACAGTTTCTTACAAAGCAGAACATATATTGACATGTGCTCCAGCATTGCACCTGCAGGTATTCACTTAACTGATATGAAAACATAAGTACACACAAACTTTCATGAGAATGTCTATGGCAGCTTTATTGATAATCACCCAAAACTGTTAGTAACGAAGATGTCCTGAAACAGGTAATGAATAAGCAACCGGTGGTATATCCATGTAATGGAATATTATTCATCAATAAAAAAGGAATGAAATCTTAAGCATACAAGGTATGGATGAATCTTAAGTGGATCTTGCTAAGTGAAAGAAGTCAGCCTAAAACGGCAATGTACTTTATTATAGTATTCAAAAGAAATTCTGCAAAGGCAAAACTATACAATCAGTAGACAGACCAGTGGTTGGCAGTGGCTTCAGGAAGCAAGTGGTGGGGGAAGTAAATAAGTTAAACACAGAGGATTTTTTTAGGGCAGTGAACTTATTCTATGTGATACACTAATGGTGAATATGACACTGTGCATTTGTCAAAACCCACAGAATTTTACTGCAGTAAGGTTGAACTTTCATGTATGCAAGTTAAAAATTATTTAGGAGGTCAAGGGATCTCATGATAGAATGTGGAATGTGACAAAAGAACCAAATTGTTTTAGAACGCTGTGAAACATCTTTGTTGACTGGAGCAGGGGAATAAGGTACTGACTTAAGTAACAGTAAACTGAGTGGTGTCTGTAAAATTAAAAGCAAAAGTAACTGTGCATAAATATTCTACCCTAGTTGATAAAGTTGGTTTCCCACCAGCTTATGGGTTAACAGTTCTGAACTTGCAATATATTGGAATTGAGCAATTAGTAAATGGAAGGAAATGGTAGAAGTCTGTTTTCTCACTATTGGAGTGGAGGTAACTTGGAAATGAGGAAGAAAGCTAGAATGACTCATGCGGTTATGGATTGGCGCAGAGACATCAGTATCAACTCATATCCTGCTTAATGTCAGCACAGATATTTGCATGTGGAGATATTTGTAGATAATTGATAATATGCAAATAAGTATACACACATTTTCTTGCTCTGTCAGCTAAGAGAGACTTAGTACAAATAGTTGAAATTGTTTGAGATTTTTGAACATCCTTTCAAAATCCAAGACCTTTTTATTATTTGCTATCTTGATCTGATCCTGGTTAAGATTTTTTTTATTGAGTGTGGCTAACAGAATATAAACAATGGAGCCTATTCATTCATTTGTTCATTTACCCACCCAACAAGTATTTACTATGTGTCCAATGAGCCAAGAATGTTCCAGCCTGAGTATAAAATCAATAATGTCATGGACCTCATAGACAAATGAGGAAGAACTCAATAAATATATATTTACTGTACAACTATCTTCAATATGATAGATGCATCTAAAATAAGTAAAAGAATAATAATTATTCTCTGTTATTAACTGATAATGACATTTTAGAGCAAAAAAATATTTAGTTCTCTGACTTGGTGTTTGACAACTGCCTACAGTAGGGAACATCTAGTCTGATGATTGCAGTGATTCATTAATCCAATTATATACTCAATTCAACAAATACTTGTTGGCACCTAATACACTATAAATACATCCTGTCAAGAGTTAGAAACATCCATTCATTCCCTTATTCAACATTTATTGAGGAACAACTATGAGACTATCTTTAGAAATTTCCAAGATGAATTAGACATATTTCTGGTCTTTAAATAGGCCAGTATAATGGGACAGAAGTACAATTAAACAATTTAAATACACTGTGGCAGAATGTGCACAAAGCATTAGGGAGCTACCGGGCATATCAGTTAACTTAGCCTGAAGGCCAAGAAGGATTCTTGTTACATATCTTTTCTGAGCTGCAAGACTAAAAGTTGGAGAAGGTAGTTAGATTCCAGGAACAGGCAGTAAAAATATAAAAAGTGAAAACGTATACCACAGAGAGACTATAAGGAACGAGAAAAGAAACAAGATAATATGCAGGGAGCTACAAGCACTTTAGTGTGGCCCTTACTTAACGGGCAAGGCATTGATAAGGCTGGAGGAAGAACTGGACAAAGACTCAAGATTGTAGAGAGGCTTAAGCTGTGTTGTAGATACTTTAGTTTTATACTATGGGGATAGTATGTGGGTTTTAAGCTAGAAAATGATATGGTCAGATGTAGAAGTAAATAATCTATTCCTTTCCTTGAGAATCTTACAATCTCAGAAATCAATTTTCTCTCTATAGGATTGCTCTCGGTTCTTGAAGAAATCCTGAGTTTAGGGAGAAAGAAACAAGTTCTTGACATCGTACCAATGTCAAGGAGAGATACCAAGGTCTCAAGGAAAAATAAGTATAGTGAGTTATCTTAGTAATTTTCTTTCTTTCTTCCTCTTTCTCTCACTTTTTTTTTTCAAGAAAGTTGGGACTGTGAATTCTTGAGTTCTGAGGCTGATCTTTAGAGATATCTATTTTAAGGACTGAAACATTTAAAGAGCAGGATGTCTCTGTAGCAGGTTGGCATGTGTAGGAGGAGGACATTTGCATACTATCTAAGCTGGATCACTCAAGTGGTCAAAGCAAAGGATGATCATAATTGAAATTAACCTTTTGGTTTCTTATTAAAGATGTGTCTTTTGGTTGGCATTATAAAATGCTTAACACATGAAAGCCCTTCTTTTGATGTTGCTACAGTGATCACAGAAAAATATAACTCTCCTCTTAGTGAACTAAATGAAGTAAATTATAGTGAAGGCTACGAAGAAGAAAATTACATGTTGTCATCAACTGAGGCAATAGAGTAATGATTTTAATAAAAACTTTCCCTATTAATTTTGTCAGTCAGTTTGCTTCTTTGAGTTACTATTGGATGACTAACCATCCCAATGGTCTAGATGGACTCACATTAAAAGTTTTGTTCTTCAGCAAAAGTTTTCTGAGAGCTATCAGAGAATTTAACATTCCCGCTCATTTGCCAAAAAGTATAATGAAAGTGACACATAACTAAACTCAAAGTTGAGGAGAGAGAAAATTTGAAAAAAATCTGACAACTCACTGGATCTCAGATTTTATGTGACACAGAACCACCTATGAAGATGGTTTGACATATAAATGTTCCAGTCTCCATCTGTCAGTCTCAAGAGGGAAAGTACCATCTACATTTTTAATGGCCTCCATAGACATTTCTGCTGCACCCAAGCCATTGAGAATCAGAGTTAACAAATAATAGAAAATTTCCCGGATCAATTTGGAAAACTGATTTTAAAACTTTATAGTGAGAACAAGAATGCTGTGCTGCATGCTTAAACTTATGTGTTTCTGGCATGTTAAATTCTCTTTATGTGCATCACCTAGAAGATTGCAATGTGCAAAGAGGAATGTAGAGTAACTACCATGTTTAAACAGCTCATTAAGAAAAAAGTTGTAAAAATTCAAAAAAGTAATTGCCTCGAAAACAGGATTTTGGTTCTCTGGAACCATAGGCAGTTTTTTGTTTTTGGTTTGTTTTAAAGATTTATTTATTAGCGAGAGAGAGAGAGCGCACAAGCAGGGGAAGCAGCAGGCAGAGGGAGAGGGAGAAGCAGGCTCCCTGCAGAGCAGGGAGCCCACTGCTGGATTTGATCCCAGG
Source organism: Ailuropoda melanoleuca (assembly GCF_002007445.2). Classification (NCBI taxonomy): domain Eukaryota; kingdom Metazoa; phylum Chordata; class Mammalia; order Carnivora; family Ursidae; genus Ailuropoda; species Ailuropoda melanoleuca. The sequence continues at coordinate 51,913,429 of NC_048232.1, forward strand.
ACCCTGGGATCATGCCCTGAGCTGAAGGCAGGTGCTTAACTGACTGAGCCACCCAGTCATCCCATTTTTGTTTTTCTTTGAACTTGTATAACATGGGGAAAAAAAAAAAAAAGCTGTACTCCAAACGAGCATATATTTGAAGTGTTTAGATGTTCGTACACAGAAAATTCAGTGTCTACGTGTAGTACAAACATTTACTATTGATTATACATGTAATCAGTGTTCATGGGAAAGGCTCTTTCCCAACAGTTAAATTTTTCTCAGTGATGCTGTGAAATTTCCATCTGTGTCCTCAGAAATAATCTATAAAATTAAAGAATTTATTTTAAGGAAAGTATGCACTAACCCGTGACATCTGGTATGTTTAAGGACCCTATAAATGCCGTGGGCCTATCACTTTAAACTGATGAGATTTACATAATCCTACTTGAACCATCAGGGCTTTGCAAAATAGAAGGGACAAGAGGGACTAGAAGGCACAAATTTCACAGTTAACTCCTGCTCAGCTCAAAACGTCAGTCTCCTGTCAGATTTTTGTAGATATGTGCTTCCCTGGGGCTATTGCAGACTTACAACCTCTGCTCTTCTGATTAAGTTGTTCAACTCTCAAACAAATATGGTGGATAACTTCTTTGAGTGCATAGAAATGAAATAAGGAGTCCAAAACTTAGCTAAAATTGTAAAATGTCAGAATGATTTCCCTCTCCAGGCCTGCAAAATCCATCATTCTGTGTTAAAATGAAATGCAGCCAGTCTAGTGTTTATAATGAAGTGACCATTAGGAAAATACTGGAGAGTATATTTACAACTGCCAAGGTAAAAAGCACAGTGAATCAAAGCATCAGCTGGATGTTAGAGCTGTATTCAAATTCTGACTCTAGCAGTATGTCCACGTAGCCTTAGCCACTGTCTCTAAGCCTTCCTCATCCAAAAAGGTGATTTCGGTATCCTGATGAATTCTTGTGATCACTCAATGTTATAATTCACATAAAGTACTTGAGAACTATCTAGAAATAGTATCTATGAGTAAAAACTAGCCAGAATCATTCATTCCAGATATGTTTACTGATCACCTTCTTTGTGTCATAGGGGTAGCAAGTCATATCAAAATTGCCTGTGAGTACCTGTAACATTTTGAGGAGCACTTTATAAGGCCCTGAAGAACCGATAGTTTGTGTTTCAGTGTAATTAAGCTTTAAGGAATGGGAAAGGGAGTCAAACTGTGTCACATGCAAAGATTTCCAGGAAGGTATGAGGGACTATAAATTTACAGTAGCAAAAGATGACATAAGTAAGTTACTTTTTCAGCTGTACTGAGACTCCCAGAAGAAATGGAGGAGAGAGAATTTTAGAGTTATTCAGGATTAGAGTACTGTTGTTTTTTGTTTTTCCAGGCAGTTACAAAAGATCAAAAAGAAGTAAGTGCATAGATGATGTTGCAAGAATGTAGTTGAAGTCACAAAAAAAGTACTGAGAACAGAGTATCATGGTTTAAAATTTTGGGTTAGAACAGTTGAGAAAAATGAGCAAGCAATTTCTAATAAAGGACCATGGGTGTGGATGACTTGAGAAAAGAAGAGTTGTTGGTTCTTGAGTCAAGGAGATTAAGACATTCCAAGGGAAAGCAAGAAGACTAGATGTTTATTTACATAGATGTCAAAGTTCCCCAAGGTTATGTTGAGGCTGGAGATGGACAGACGTACTCTGGGTCAGTCCACTGCAACCTCCAATGGCTATAGATTTGACCAGGGCCAGGTTGGTAAATAACACTATCTAGAAGAGATAACAAGATTATATGGATATATACCAATGGGTATCACGAATCTTAAAAGAGTTCTTATCAAGGTATAACTTAACAATGGAGAACAGAAGCTAAGTGAATGCTGACACCACCACTATAAACAGGAACATCAACAGGGTACTTGCTCATCAGCGATGGAAGGAACTGAGCTGAATGGATCCAGTAAAATGGGAGGTAATTAACAGCTAAGGAAAACTACTGGAGTAAGGGAACTATGAAATAGTTGGGTATGTAGGCAAGTTTGTTTACTGTGAAAGGGCCATTTCAGAGGCCAGAGAGAAGAGTTAGAAGGGAAAGGAATAAAAAAAAAAGAGAGAGAGAGAGAGAAAGTTTACAGAATGTATAGGAAGGGGTTATGAGAGAAGATAGGTGTCGGGAAAGGAGACATTTGTGATGATATCTAAGGATGTGGTATGTGGCTATTGCAGAATGGCTTAATCTCTAAGATCCCAAAAGAATTGTTGTTGTTGTTGTTTTTTTTCTCTAGTTTCTGAGGTCCAGGTGGTTCAGATGGCTTGCTTATTGGCAGGAAGCATATTTTACTAGTCAGATGCATGGATTGTGAGGTCAAATCACCCAGTTACAGATCTTCCTGCGGTTCCTACTCGCTGTGCAACTTCAGGAGACTTACTTCATCTCCTTAGATGGCAAGTCCCTCCTAAAGTTGTAGGATTGAATGATGTAATGTGTAAAGTATTGGGATTTAGACATCTCTCACAATAAGCTAAATGTGTATTGCTCTTACTATTTATTGTATATATAAGAAGGTGATGGTGTAGACTGGCTACCTTTGCAAAGGAAAGCGACTTAGTGATGATGAGGGGGAAGATGCAGAGGAGATTAGCTTCCAAGATTGCTGCCTTTATTGCTACAAAACAAACCAGTTTGAATTTAGTGACTTTAAAAACATTCTAAAAAATATTCTCTCTCATAGTTCTAAGGTTGACTGCCCTCAGGCAGGCTTCTCTCTCCTAGGCTCCCTCATGTGACTGAAGTCAGGTAGTGACAATAAAATTCATTTTTTGTTTCATAGGTTTTATATATACAAAATTATCACAAAGATAGTAGAAAGTTCCCATGTATCCCACACCCAGTTTCCACTATAATCATCATACATTAATATGGGGCACTTCTCAAAATTAATGAATTGATATTTATACATTACTATTAACTACAGTATATAATTTATTCAAATGTGCTCAGTTTTGCTCCAAGGTTCCTCTGTTTCAGGATTTCATCCTAGATACACATTACATGGTATAGATGGTTACATCTCCTTACACTCCTCTTGGCTGCAAAAGTTTCTCAGACATTCTTGGCTTTTGATGACTTCGTCAGATTTAAGGATTGTTGGTCAGGTATTGTGTATAAAGTGCCTCCTCTGGGATTTATTCAAGGTCTTTCTCATAGTTAGATTGGGATAATGTGTTTTGGGGGGAAGACCACAGGTAAGGTGTCATTCCCATTACAAAATGTCAAATGTGTGTATTATCATTATGACTTCTCACTGTTGATGTTACCTGTGTTCATTTTCTATTACTGCTGCAACAAATTACCACAGACTTAGAAGCTTAAACAACTAAAAACTATTCTTACATTTCTATAGGGTACAAATCCATCCTGGGTCTCACTAGGCCAAAATCAAGATGTCAGAGCAGCTGCATGCTTTTCCAGAGTCTCTGGAGTAGCGTATGTTTTCTTGTCTGGAGAGGTTCTAGAGGCCGCCCGCATTCCTGGTCTTCGGGCTCCTTTTCTGTACCATACAGGCAGCAATATGGCATCTCTCACTGTTTTGCTTTCATGCTCACACCTCCCTCAGACTTTATTCTTCTCCCTCTTTCATTTTTAAGTGCCCTTGTGATTACATTAGACCCATCTGAATGGTAAAGGATAATTTTCCTATCTTAAGTCAACTGATTAGCAACCTATATTTATCCGCTACTTTAATTTTTCCCTTTGCTCTACAACATAACATATTCACATGTTCTGAGCAATCAGGTGTGGACATTTTTGAGGTCATTATTCTGCCTATAATATTAACCTTGATTAATGAGGTATTTTTTTTTCTCCTTTTCCCTAATACACTCTCTGGAAGAAAGTCACAATATATAATCCACATTAAGGAGTGGGAAATGATTCTAGAACTCCACAAGGGCAGAATATCCACATAAAGTGTTTGGAAGCTTTTATCTATTTTCTCCCTTTTATTTTTTAATCATTACATATCATTATGGACTCATGGATATTTATTTTATACTTCGGATTATAATCTACTACTGTTTATTTTGTTTCTCAAGTTTTTTCCAGCTTGGCTATTAGAAGTTCTTTCAGGTGACTGGTGATTCCTCTTGACATACCCCACAATTGCAGAAGGTTTGGTTTGGTTTTGTTTTTTGTTTGTTTGTTTGGTTGGTTGTTTTTGTTTGTTTTGGTTTTTTGTGTGTTTTTTGTTTTTTTGTTTTTTGGTCTGATGTGTTTATTTTAAGTACTTTCTTATAAGATTGCCCCAGGTTAGTCTTACATACTTCCCGCTCCATTGCAAGAATTAGTCATTTCTATAAGTTGTTTTTGCTCCTTTTGTAGAAGTCCAGAATCTGGGTAATAGGTGTGCTTGTTGCTATTAGAGTGTCATTGTTTCTACGACTTCTAGGACTTCTCAGCTATTGCTACAAAAAGCTATAGAGCATGGAGTATGAAGATAGCTATAGAGCATGGAGTATGAAGATAGCTATAGAGCATGGAGTATGAAGATAGATATGTGTGCACTAATCTACGAGTATGAAGATATTTATAAGTATTTTCATATTTAACCACCTGTATCTATATTCAGCTATGAGTTGATGTCTCCAACTCTAATTAGTTACTACATGGATCTTCTAGCTTCCTCCTTTTGCTTATCTGTCTCCCACTCCAATATTAAGAAACATTACTCTACCACACCCTTCTATTTCTTTAATTGTTCAATTTGATCGTAGATATAAAGTGCAGTTGGAATTGTTAACCTCTATGCCCATGGGGGAAAAACTTTAACAGCTAGAGTATGTTTGTTATGTACAGTTCTTTTTGCCTTTAGTCTAATATACTCCGCTAATTTCCAAAGTTACTTAAGTCAGCAACTTGTTCTCCCACCCAATTCAGTGAGGTTGTTTCATGTTTGTAATACAGTTAGATTTTTTGTCACATTAAGCATTTCATCCTGTGATCCCCCTAAACCCTGGAATAATTTTACAAACATTTGCCTACACTGAGGTTCACCATTTGTGCTGTAAAGTTCTGTGAGTTTTAACAAATGCTTAATGTCCTGTATTTACCATTAGAGTATCAGATTAGTTTCACCACCCTAAAAAAGTTCCTGTTCTTCATTTATCTAACTCCTAGCCCTTGAACTCTTGACAACCAGTGATATGTTTGCCCTTTGTAGTTTTGCCTTTCTGAAGTGTTCTATAATTGGCAATAATACCATCTGTAGCTTTCTTAGACTGGTTTATTTTACTGGCAATATGCATTTAAGATTTATCTTTATTTTTGTGTGGCATGATAGCTTATTTCTTTTTATTGCTAAGTGATAATTCATTGTATGGATGTACCACAGTTTATCTATTCACCTATTGTAGGACATTTTGGTTGCTTCCAGTTTTGGTGATTATGAATAAATTTACTATAAACACGTATCTGCAGGTTTTCGTGTAAGCATACGTTTTCATCTCAATTGGGAAAATATATAGGAGCCCAACTACGGCATTATATGGTAAGGCTATATTCACCTTTATAAAAAACTGTCAAACTATCTTCTAGATCCAGGACAACATTTTGTATCTCACCAATAAGAGTTCTTGTTGACAGTTCCTGCTGTTGTGTGTCTTTGCAAATATCAGTATTGTCAATGGTTTTAGATTTTGGCCATTCTATTAGATATGTAGCATTCTCTCACTGTTATTTTAATTTGCAGTTCCCTAATGTCAAATGATGTTGATCCTTCCTTTATGTGATTACATTGCCATTTTTTATCTTCTTTGATGAGGTATCTGTTCAGACCTCTTGCTTATTTTTTTTTTAAATTGCATCATCTGTTTTCTTACTGCTGAGTGTTAATACATCTTTCTTATTTTGGATACATTTTTTCCCCAGATATGTGTTCTGCAAATATTTTCTCCCAGTCTTTGGCTTGTCTCTTCATTCTCTTAACAGTGTCCTACGTAGAGGATAAATTTGTTATTTTTTATAATTAAATCTATAAATATAAATATTATATAAATATATAAAATATAATTATAATTAAATTTGTATATTTTTTATATTTGTATATTTTTAAAATTAAATTTGTATATTTTTTTAATGAAGAACAACTGTCAAATTTGATTTCATGGATCATGCTATTGGTACTATATTTAAAAACTCACTGCCACCCTGAGGTCATGTGGATTTTGTTTTATGTTTCCATCAGAAATGTCAGTGCTTTCAATTTCACCTTTAGGTCTATGATCCACTTTGAATTAATTTTGTGTAAGGTATAATTTTGTTTAGGTAAAATTGTTTGCACATGGACTTTCAATAGTTTCAGCACAATTTGTTGAAAAGACCATTATTACTCCTTTGAATTACACTGATACCTTTATCAAAGATAGTTCACTATACTTGTGTGTTCTCTATCTGTTCCATTGATGTGTATTTATTCTGCAAATTCTGTGCCACATTGATTATCACACAGCTTTATAATAGTTCTTGAAATCAAATAGTATGAGACCTCCAGCTTCATCAGGATTGTTTCAGGTATTCTAGATCCTTTTCCTTTCCGTATAAACTTTAGAATAATTTTGCTTCTAAGAACTAGCTTGCTGGGAACTTATCAGGGATTGCATTGAATCTACAGATCAAGTTGTGAATAAGTGAAGTTTAACAATCTGTATTACCTAGTGATTCTAGTAACCCAGGAGTAGGAGAGGACTTCTTTGCATTGTTTCTGATCTTGAGGGGAAAATGTTGAGTTTCTTACACTTAAGTATGATGGTAGCTGTAGGGCTTTTATATCAATTCTTTATATGAGGAATATAAATAAGTTTTCTTCTATTCATAGCTTGTCAAAGGTTTTTTTTTTCCTTCTTCTTTTTTTCCTAACTTGTCTACTGGTTTATACTTGTTGATTAGGGTCTTAGCTTAGCGGGGGTTTATCACAGGGGCACAGATGTGTGAACTCTCCAAATTGATTTCTAAAGACAAACCCTAAGAGAGGCTGGTGGATGTTGTCTCAAATGTCCTACCCTTAGAAGGCATGCAATGTCAATTTCACTGCATTCTAATTTTTATAAGCAAGTCACTAAAATCAGTCCATAGCCAAGGAAAAGGGGACTAACCTCCATCTGTTAATGAAAGATTATCAAAGAAATTGTGGAAACATTTTAAAAATCTCCACAATGACTCACATCTCAAAGTTGGAAACATTAGCACAAGTACTTTCGGTGAAATGAAAATACTGGCTAATAGACTTGTTATGGTCTGATTTTAATTGTGCTTCTGGGGCCTCTCAGCACAGGTGTCTAGGTTAGTCTCAGTCCATACTTTTCAAGTCTGATGAGCACTGGGAAAACAACCAATAACTAAAATAGGACATAGCCCTTAGAAGTGAACATGCTATAGACAAATTCAGGAGAAAGAGAGATAAAGGAAGAAAAGGTCAAGGACCAAGGAAGACTCTTTGGGCATTTTGAATTCTGCTACTATCTATGCCTTTCCACCTCCTAAAGAAAATATTAATGTATAATGCATAGTAATTCTTCTAATGGAAGTGAATTGGTCTCTCAACTGTGTGACTGTTGGACAAAGTTGTTAAATTAATGTATCTGATTGTATCAGATCTATCAGACTGATAATGGATATCTAAAATGACTATCATATTTCAAATTTATATTCATACACATTTTGTCTTAAAATTTTTATGATTTATTTATCCTCTTATGACAACTTAGCATTGTTGGGCACAACTAGATTTAATGTTGCTCTGTTTTAATTGGTGATTTATTTTCTACTAAAAACAGTGTTCTTTAAAATAGAAACATCACGAAATTTGGAACATAGAAAATTAAATCCTACATAGATCTAGTGGTGGAGAAAACTAATGTTAACCGATTGGTGTACAGTTGTCTTTTGTAATGCACATAGTGATATTTATAAAGGCATCACTTTTATAAACAAAACTCTACATACTCACCTATTTCTTTGTGAGGAAATGTATATATGTGCAAGATAAGAGTCTGAAAAATATCCTATGCATTTTGATGAATGTATATAGAACCATATAATAAATACCTCGAGATATATTTACATCATACCAATAGGTTTGCTTGTGCTACTATCCAAATAGTTTTCTCCCCATATTGTGATTTTTTACCACCATACATAATATTGGCTATTCTTGCATTCATATTAATGATATCCTACAGTATGCATAGTTTTATTTCTGTTTTCTTTCTTTCAAATACTGTTTTTGAGATGCGTATATGTTGCTGCATGTATCAGTAGATCAGATGGGTTTTTTTTTTTTACTGTCAAAGTATTCTATTTCATGAAAATAATTTTTATCCATCATCCTGATAAAAGATATGTGAGTTGTTTCCAAGTTTTGGGTATTTCAAATATTAGTAAAAATTGCTGCCAAGTGTTTTGCAATGTGGTTACACCATTTTACCCTTTGATCTCAATATATGAGTGTTCTCTTGTTCCACATCCGTGGCAACTTTTGATATTGGCAGTCTTTATTTTAACTCTAGTAAAATACGTGTAACATAAAATTTACCATAAGTGACATTAAGTACATTCACAGTGTTGCTCACCTATCACCACTCTAGTTCCAGAATGTTTTCATCACTTCAAAAGGAAATCCCAGTCCCATAAGCAATTACTTCCGTTCTTTGCCTACCCCAAAACCATTTTTTTCCTGCCCCAATCTCCCTCTATTTTCTTTCTTGGACTCCAAATATATAAAGTTAGACTTCTGACAGTGCCTGATAAGCTACTGAGGCTATATTCTTGTTTTTTTCCATCATTTTTGTGGTGGTAAGGGGCAGTCTTCTGATGGAAATATTTTTATTAATTTGTCTCTAAGGCCTTTTATTATTTGTTCTCCCATCTGCTAAGTCCATATACTACTTAAATTTTTTCAGATATTATAGTTTTCAGTACCAGGATTTTCATTTGATGCTTATTTGTATTTCTTATTCCTCTGCTGAGAGTTTTTTTATCCATTTACTCATTATACCCATCTTTTATTTAAGTCTTTGAATATTTATAATAATTATATCAATGTCTTTGCCTGCTAATTGCAGCATATAGGTCATTTTGAACATCTGTTTCTATTACTTTCTTTTGTTTTTATTTTGTGCCATAGTCTTCCTTGCACCTATAAAAATATTTTGAAATTATGTTCTGAACATTATGGTTGATGTTGTAGAAAATCTGAATATTGCCTTCCTTAAAGAGTATCAAGTTTAGTTGAGTCAGGCACATCAATGACTACCAAATCATTTTAACTTGTCAGAATGTTATGTGAGTGTGTTGTTTAATTTTTTCCTCTATTGTATATAACTTCTACAGCTCTCAGCCAAAGACACATGGAGAACCACTATGCGAGGTCTGTGCTCACATCTCTGTGCAGCTTTCTTCTCTTTCGTTCCATGCCCAGTCAATCCCAGCTACCTCAGCAGCATCTCTGATATCTGTCCCTCAGCTTAGCAAGACTTCTGTGCTCTGCTTTGTCTCCATCTCCTTGTAGCATAGTTTAGAAAGGTACCACAGGCAGAAAGTGAGGTTAAATGTGCAGCTCACCTGATGTGTCTCCCTTCTCTGGAGAATCAGAGTTATGTATTGCCTGTGTTTGATGTGTGTAAGCAGTTTTCTCAAAATTCCGTCCAGTTTTGTAGTTGTTTGCAGAGAAAGATCAAGTCTGATGTTAATTACTACTTAATGGGTAAGAGAAGTTTTGATTTATGGACCTTTTATTATTTAACAACCACACTGTATTATGAAATGATAGTAATTGGTATTTATAAAAATATTTTCTCTACCTTTATAATATTTTTGTTCCAGGAAGATACATATTTTTTAAGCTTTGTTGTATATTTTTTTCATATTTTTTCTATGAAAGATATTGTTAAAAATAAATTTAGAAAGGTAATTTAGAAACTCCTTGAAGGGCAGTAATTGTATTCTGCAGCAATTAAATTGTAAAAAAGAGATACTAAATATTGGAGTGGAAAGTTAAAGTAGTTAGGATGGTAACAGGGGAAGTAGTGTTATGGAGGATAATACAAAGAAAATAAACTGGAGGAGACCATACAATGAGGAAGGTTACAGCAAACTCTGAATAACATAATAATGTGGGAATAGAGAAAATTACAAGGTAAGAGATAAGAAGGCTCTGCTGGCTCAATGTATATAAGTATATATGAATATATTTGCCACATTTCACTTCAGAAGCTTACATACAGTTTACAGAAGTGTGAACACTGTCATGGAATACAAGTAGATTACTAAACCCAGAATAAGGAAAAGTTTTAGGTCAAAACATTAAAATCCAAGACCATGTTAAAGGAGCCACAAATTTGGCTATGAGATTCCTAGTAAACAAAGGAAAGAAGAAAAGTGAACACAGTATCCATAATGCTGAGAAAATCTACTTGTTTAGGAGAACATTGCTAGGTTTTTTGTTCCAAAGCAAAAGGCAATTTCTCTGATGGATTCTTACAGAGACACCACTTTTAAACATGAACGCTGATAGCACCTTGATATTAAAGACAAGGATACAATTTGCTCGAATAACATAACCACATCTTCTGACGCTCAGGGGTTGTGTTCTTTCCTTTGCACTGCTTATCTAGTTGGACAAAAATACATTGAGAAATACAAATATGTTTTCTTATAAAAATATTGGGTAGTATGGTGTCCTTGATCTGCAATAATGGTCCTTAATATTACTTGTAAATACACTTCAGGTTTTTTTTTTCATCTTCAGCTGTATGCATTCTTTCTTTTATGTGCAAATCTCTATATCATGTAGATGATTGGATGGATGGACGGATGGATGGATGGATGGATTAGGAAGATGAAAACCACCCAAATCCTAAATAATAACTTCCTATGTTGGAAAAAAAATGTGTTTCTTGCAATAACAAGCATTTCATTTACCAGTATGCCAGTTGACCAAATGGGAGATTTAGGAGCAGTAATCTTCCAGGGAAATACCGGATCAAGGCTTATAATTGACCTTTTTGATATTTATTATCTTCAGTCTTCTTGCTTCCTAGCTTTCGTTAAACTCTGAAATGTTGGGACTATGCTAATCTCAACAGGAACTTTATAGCTTTAGCCTTCCCAGATATAAGAACATATTTGCATAGCATGAACTTTATATTGACTCTTATGATTCCTCAATAAATGTCTTTGATATATTTAAAAATGAATAAAATCCATCTTACACAAAACTGGGGTGGAAAATTAAAGACAAATTTTGATTTTTATTAATTCTAGACTTTAAAAGGCACCATCTTGGTAGAACTAAAAAAGTTTTAAAACTTCCGACTCCCACATTTCTTGTTCATGATCTCTGAATGCGTAATCTTACAATGGGAAGTAGTAATGAATATTGATTTTAATTATTTAATTTGTCCACCCATGTCTTTTATTTTACTGTCCAGCTCACATAAGTATGAGTTATTATCATTTATGGGGAAAAAATAAATGACTACTCAAGTTCAAAACACCATGAAATGATTAGGTAAAAAGGAGATGGAGGATTTCAGTATCTGTAAAAATGTTTTCACCAATCTTTTTATGTGTAAATTTCTTTTTGTTTTTTTTTTAAAGATTTTATTTATTTATTTGACAGAGATAGAGACAGCCAGCGAGAGAGGGAACACAAGCAGGGGGAGTAGGAGAAGAAGAAGCAGGCTCACAGCAGAGGAGCCTGATGTGGGGCTCGATCCCATAACGCCAGGATCACACCCTGAGCCGAAGGCAGACGCTTAACCGCTGTGCCACCCAGGCGCCCCTATGTGTAAATTTCTATTTTAAAAAAAATGTACTTCAGATGATCCCATTCTCATAGTTCTAGAAACTAGGTGAAACCTTTATCAGAGCAAACTACAAAGCAGTTTATATCAAGACAAACTGACTAGACAAGAAACATGGGAGAGAGACAGGAGTTATGATGTGAAACTACAGTTGATATTGTTCCTGGTTAGATTAAATAAATGTGATTTTTGAATCATTTTTTCTGACTCTAATAGAATGATTTGTATGAATACATTTCATAAAACATAAGCAATAATTGAATATATGACAACTCTACTTTGTCAAGAATTTTTTTTGAACTATACAGCTGGATATTTTATTTGGTTGGAATATCTCTAAAATGATAAATAATTCTGGCCCTTTATTAAAGATTTTTGTTCTAAGTTGTAAGCAAGATTTATAAACTTACCTACGAAACAACATATATTTCCTATTTTCTGGAATATTGCATGGACTTTTCATTTAAAATAATTGAAAAAGTTATTTGTTAAACGATCTATGAAGATTGTTTGCTTCAATTGTAATTCTTTAATAAACTTTTTGTTAATTCATAAATTTTGTTTTACATTCAATTTTGATCATTCTAGAAAATTTATAGATATTAAATTCAAGAATTAACAGATATGCCAAGAAATATTTTAAAAAATAAATTTGCATGTTATAACAGGCAAATCAGAAATCAGCAATATGTCTTAACCTACCTTTTCGTCTGAAAAATCCTACAGTCAAAACGCCTCCTTGTTTTTGTTTAACCTGGTATTTACCAAACATTCTTGAACATTGACACTTCTACCACCATACAAAAACATTCCTAAAAATATCCTACAAAACAAATCTTTGTGGGACAATGGCTTAGAAACACTAGCATACAGATATATAAAGTGATCTCCCATACTTACTTATCTATTATATATTGCTTTTATAATTATAATCTAATAATAAACATTGCAAAATATATACAAACATAAAAGTGCATAAATTTAGTGAAAATCTTGATTTCTCACGCTCCATATGTGCTTCCTTTTAATGGATTTCTAAATAAATGATTATTTACTTTTTTCTTAAGTAGTAATATACATATAAATTCCTAACTGCAGATGTTATTGTATAATCTATATTGTTTTATTTCCAGTGTTTCCAAATTCTGTTTTAGATTCTCATTTGAAATAATAACTGAGACTGTTTTGTTTCCACTATTTCTTATATAAACTTTTTTCACTAATACCTAGTTTGTTACACTGTAATTAGAAATTACATGTGTATAAATCTGACTTCTTAAAAACTATTTGAATATAGTTAACACACAATGTTACATTACTTTCAGGTGTACATCTTAGTGATTTGACAGGTTTACACATTATGCTATGTTCACCACAGGTCTAACTATCATCTGTCCTATTATATTGCTATTGCAATATCATTGATTATATTCCTTATGCTATGCTTTTTATTCCTGTCACTTACTCATTCCATACTGGAGACCTATATCTCCCTCTCCTCTTCACCCATTTTGTCCACCCCTCTCCCCAGTAGCAACCATCTGTTTATTCTCTGTATTTACATTTCTGATTCTGCTTTTCTGTCATTCATTTTTTTTAGATTCTATTTGTGAGTGGAATCATATGGTATTTGTCTTTCTCAGTCTGATTTATTTCACTTAGCATAATACCTTCAATACCCTCAAAAGCATAATCTCATCCTTTTTCATGGCTATGTAATATTCCATTATATATATCACAGTTTCCTTATCCATTTGTTTACTGATGGACACTTAGGTTGCTTCCATGTCTTGGCTGCAGTAAATACTGCAGTAAACATAGGGGTGCATATATATTTTTGAATTAGTGTTTTGTTTTCTCTGGGTGATTACCCAAAAGTGGAATTAGTGGATTGCATGGTATTTCTGTTTTTAATTTTTTGAGGAACCTCCCTACTGTTCTCCACAGTGGCCAAACCAGTTTACATTTCTACCAACAGTGCACAAGGGTTCCTTTCTCTCTACCTCCTCATCAACATTTGTTGTTTCTTGTCTTCTTGGATTTTAGCCATGCTAATGGGTGTGAGGTGATACCTCACTGTGGTTGTGATTTGCATTTCCCTGATAATGAGTGATGTTGAATATCTTTTCATAGTCTCTTGGCCATCTGTCTTGGTTGTCTTTGGAAGAATGTCTACTCAGCTCCTCTGCCCACTTTTTAATAGGATGTTTGGTTTTGGGGTGTTGAGTTGTAGAAGTTCTTCCTATATTTTGGATACTGACCCTTTAACCAGATATGTCATTTGCAAATATCTTCTCCCATTCCATCTTTTTGTTTTCTTGATGGTTTCCTTTGCTGTGCAAAAACTTTTTATTTTGATGTAGTCCCAATAGTTAATTTCTGCTCTTGGTTCCCTTGCCTTAGGAGACATCGCCAGAAAAATGTTGCTAGGACTGATGTTATAAGATAAATTACTGCTTGTGTTCTCTTCCAGGATTTTTGTGGTTTCAGGTTTCACATGTAGGTGTGTAATCCAATTTAAGTTTATTTTTGTGTATGGTGTTAGAAAGTAGTCCAGTTTCATTTTTTCACATGGAGCTGTCCAGTTTTCCCAGCATCATTTGTTGAAAAGACTGTCTTTTCCCCATTATATATTCTTCCCTCTTTTGCTATAGATAATACACCATACAAGTGTGGGTTTATTTCTGGGCTCTCTATTCTGTTCCATCGATCTTTGTTTCCATTTTTGTGCCAGTACCATAGTGTTTTCATTACTACAGCTTTGTAGTATACCTTGAAATCCGGAATTGTGGTACCTGCAGCTTTGTTCTTCATCCTCAGCATTGCTTTGGCTATTCAGGGTCTTCTGTGATTCCATATAAATGTTAGTATTATTTGTTCTAGTTCTGTGAAAAATGCTGTTGGTATTTTGATAAGGATTGCATTGAATCATACATTGCTTTGGGTAATAAGCACATTTTGACAATATTAATTCTTCTACATGAACAGGGAATATCTTTCCATTTGTCTGTGTCATCTGCAGCTTCTTTCACCAGTGTTTTATAATTCTCAGAATACCGGTCTTTCACCTATTTGGTTACGTTTATTCCTGAGTATCCTATTCTTTTTGGTGCAGTTGTAAATGGTGTGTGTGTGTGTGTGCGTGTGTGTGTGTGTATCTGCTTTAATTTCTCTTTCTACAACTTTGTGGTTAGTGTATAGAAACACTACTAGTTTCTGGGTATTAATTTGGCATCTTACCACTTTATGAATTCCTTTTTTATTTCTAGTATTTTTTTGGTGGAGTCTTCAGGATTTCTGTATCATGTTGTCTGCAAATAGTGACAATTTAACATCTTTTTTTTTTACTAATATGGATGCCTTTTATTGCTTTTTCTTTTCTTTTTCTCTTTTTCAGCAATTTCTTTTTATTTACAGCTTGTGCTCAATGCAAATCAGTTCCATAACATAAGAAGTTACTATGAATCAAGGCATAAATACACAAACACAATATACAACCCAAAATAGATGTACAGCATTCAGGTATAAAACAAGATGGAATGTTCACTCACATGCACAGCAGTGAGATCTGTTAGATGTGATTTTCTGGTGTAGGTTCCTGAAGATGGGAAAAAAGGCTTTGGTTATCAAGACTACCGTGGCCACGTTAGACACTGGAACATCTAAGCATCAGTGTGTGACCATCAGAACAAAAGACATAAGAGTTTCTATTTTTAAAAAGCTTTCTGTGCATTGAGGCTGTTGTTAAAAGATTTACTTCCCAGAATCAAGCCCACTTTAGGCTTAGGACCGGGTTCTAACTATCTAAAAATATTGACTAAGAGAAAGTGTTCCAAATGTGGCTATTCTGATTCAGAGTTTAAAAAAAAAGTATTTACAGAAAGGGTTTAAAAGTTTTTCTGAATTTAATGTAAGTAGGCTTCCCAGTCTTCACTTCCCAAATACTTGATTTACAGTTCTGACTCCTGCACATATTTTGCCTTTTTAATTTCAAGATTTGTCAATTTTACCTTCAAAACAGATCATTTTTTAAATTGTAAAAAGTATTCAGTATATGCAGAAATAAAAAATATTTTGAAATTAGTTGAGGTCAATGTTTTTACTCTTTGGAATCAGTTTAGCTAAATGAATCTGGCACTCTCGTTGAGTAAGAATAAGTGATAAGTATATAAGCAAAATTTACTTATTAATCAGGGGCCGATTCCAATCCATCATTGACCTGGCACATGTCAATTACTATGTAAAAAGTCACATGCAATGTCAAGTCCAAAGCCTCCAAGGAAAGAGTTCAGTTTACAAGAAACAGTGATAGCTTAACAGCGTAAAAATTTTATCTAGAGTACATAGGCATTAAGTTAGTACTGCTGAAACAACACACTGAGGATTTACAGTAACGTGGATGTTCCTTCTAATGTACATATAAATAGAATTGTGGAAGCTTTCTGTATTAACTGCTTTATGGCCTTAAAGATTTAATGAGCCAAATGAAAACTGAATTTGTTCACATCCCATCTTTTATATCTAGGTAAGATAAAATCTATTCTCATTTTCAAGGTAGAATTTTACATGTTCATACTTACTAAGCCACATTTAATGAAGTTATCTCTTAATTAATCTTGGATGTTTTCTCTTCATCTTGTACATGAAACTCCAGTATATTTAATAGACATTCATCATCTAGCCAAACCCTTCATATATTCTTCAAACCAATCAAATTTGGAATCCTCAACATTTTCTCTGTCAATAAAATAAGGTGTGGAATTAGCAGATTCAATGAAGACCCATTTTTTCCTTGTCACACTGGATGTCTAGATGCCATTTGGATTGGGTTTAGAAGATGGGGACGTATAGATGTTTCTTGGCCTGAGTCTTTTAACAGTAGAGATATAGAAGGGAGAATGAGATCAAGAAGAGACTGGCCGTTGACTTCAGAGAACTGGCATGGTGGTGGTATTAGCTGGACTTGGCGCAGCCGAGGTACTCTGGGAGGAGTGAAAGTGTTAGAACAGTTGCTGGATTTGAATAAATCTGTGTGGGTAGGAGCAGCACCAGAAGCAGCAGCCCCAGTCCAAGCCTGGCCACAATGGCTCTGCCCATGTCTGCTCAGTTGGCATTGGTGCAAGGCCTGTCTCACTGGATGCAGTTTAAGTGGAGAACTGCTGTCTCAGAGCGGACTCAGGCAAGGTCTTCTTTTTCTTTTCTGATTGCTGTTGCTAGGACTTCTGGTACTATGTTTAATATAAGTGGTGAGAATGGATCTTGTTTCTGACCTTAGAAGGAGCACTCAGTTTTTCACCATTGGGTAAGATGTTAGCTGTGGGTGTTTCATATATGGCCTTCGTTATATTGGGGTATATTCTTTCTAGCCTCACTTTGTTGAGAGTTTTTATCATGAATGAATGTTGAAACTACTCAAATGCTTTTTCTGCATCTGTTAAGGAGATCATATGATTAACATTCCTTTTGTTGATGTGGTTTCTGATTGATTTGAAAATATTGAACTCTCTTTGCATCCCGGGAATAAATCCCACCTGATCCGGGTGAATGATCTTTTTAATGTATTGTTGTATGCTGTTTGATGATATTTTGTTGAGGATTTTTGCATCTATATTTATTAGGGATATTGGCCTGTAGTTTTTTGGTGGTTGTTTTTTTTGTTGTTGTTTTTGTTTGTTTGTTTGTTTTTTTCTGATTTTGGTATCAGGGTAATGCTGGCCCCATTCAATGTATTTGGAAGCTTTTCTTCCTCTTCTATTTTTTGGAATAGTTTGAGGAGAGTAGGTATAAACTCTTCTTTAAATGTATGGTAGAATTCACTTGTGGATCCATCTGGTCCTAGACTTATTTTTTGGTTTAGTTTTTGGATTACCAATTCATTTTGTTACTTGGAGTTGGTCTGTCCAGATTTTCTATTTTTTCTTGGCTCAGTTTTGAAAGATTGTATGTTTTTAGGAATTTATCCAATTTGTTCAAGGTTGTCCAGTTTGTTGTCATGTAATTTTTTAGAGTGTTCTCGTATATTACTTTATACTTCTGTGGTGTCAATTGTTATTTCTCCTCTTTCTTGATTTTATTTATTCACATCCCCTCTCTTTTTCTCTTGATGATTCTAAGGATTTTAAATTTTATCTTTTCAAAGAATCAGCTCTTGGTTCTTTGGCTTTTTCTATTGCTTTTTGTCTACATTATTTATTTCGGCCCTGGTCTTTATTATTTCCTTTCTTCTCACCTTGGGCTTTGTTTGTTCTTCATTTTCTAGTTCCTGCAGGTGTGAGGTTAGATTGTTGGAGTTTTCTCCTGTTTTTTTGAGGTAAGCCTGTGTTGCTATATACTTCCTTCTTAGAACTGCTTTTACTGTGTCCCAGAGATTTTGAACCATTGTGTTTTCATTTTCATTTGTCTTCATGAATTTTTTATTTTTTCTTTGATTCATTGAGCCATTAGTTGTTTAGTATCATGTTATTGAGAGTCCACATGTCTCTGTTTCTGCCAGGTTTTTTCTTGTGATTTATTTCTAGTTTCCACTGTGGTCAGAAATGATGCATGGCATGATTTCAATTTCCTTAAATTTATTGAGACTTCTTTTTATGGCCTAATATGTGATTATTCTGGAGAATGTTCCATGTGTGCTTGAAAAGAATATGTATTCTGTTTGGGGATGGAATGTTCTGTATATATCCGTTTTGTCCATGTGGTGCAATATGTCATTCAAAGATACTGTTTCCTTATTATTTCTGTCTGGATGATCTATCCACTGATGTAAGTGGAGTGTTAACATCTCATACTATTACTGTATCTCCATAAGTTTCTCTCTTTATTTTGGTTACTATTTGCTTTATGTATTTAGGTTTTCCTGTGTTAAGTATGTAGATATTTATAAATGTTTTATCCTTATGTTGGATTTATCCTTTCGTCATTATGCAATGCCCATCTTTGTCTCTTGTTACAGTCTTTGTTTTAAAGTCTATATTGTCTAAGTATTGCTACCCTGGTTCCCCCTCCCCTGCCCCCCATTTGCATGATGTATATTTTTCCAACTCTTCACTTTCAGTTTGCATGTGTCTTATGGTCTGAGGTCAGTCTTTTGCAGGCAGCATATAGATGGGTCTTGTTTTTTTAATCAATTCCACCACTCTGTGTCTTTTGATTGGAGGATTTAGGCTATTTACCTTTAAAATAATTATTGATAGGTATGTACTTGTTGCCATTTTTAGAATTTGTTTTCCAGTTGTTTTGTAGTTCTTATTCCTTTCTTCTTCTGTTCTCTTGGTGATCAACGAGTATAGTGTCTTTTTTCCCCCCTCTCATGATCTTTTAAGGATTCTCTCTTTATCTTTAAACTTTGACATTTTAATTGTTATGTGCCATGGTATGGACCACCTTGGGTTCATCTTCTTTGGAACTCTCTGTACTTCTTGGACTTGAATGCCCTTTTTTCCCCCCTCAGTCCGGGAAGTTTTCAGTTACTATTTTTTCAAATAAGTTCTCTACACTTCTCTCACTCTGTCTCCTTCTTCTGGGACCCCTATACTGGGAATATTCATTCACTTAATGTAGTCCAAGAGATCTCTTAATCTATTCTAATTTTTAAAAATTCCTTTCACTTTTTGCTATTCCACTTGTGTGCTCTCCATTACTCTGCCTTCCAGATCACTGATAGCTCTTCTGCAACCTCTAATCTATTGTTGATTCTCTCTAGTGGCTTTTTAAAAAATTGCAATTATTGTATTTTTCAACCTTGTTTGTTTGGGTTTTTTAAAAATATTTTCTATCTCTTTGTTGAAAGTCTCACTGAGTTTTTCCACTCTTTTTTTCCAGCCTGGGGAGTATCTTCACAGTCATTACTCTAAATTTTATCAGGCATATTGCTTATCACTGTTTCATTTAGTTCTTTTTCTGAAGGTTTTCTCTTGTTCTTTCTTTTTGAATATATTCCTCTGTCTCCCCATTTTGCTTGACTTTCTGTGTTTATTTTTATGGAATAGTCAATATGACCACTACTTCTAAAGCTGAAGGAGTGGCCTTGTGTATGACGTTGCCTGTGCAGCCTATGTGTGGTTGATGACTTGCTGGCTGGCTGGCTGGAGTTGTGGCTGTATATGCTAATTACTCTTCTAGACCATGGCATGTCTCTCTTGTTCTTGTCTTGCTGTTCTCTCTATCTTTGGTTGTTAAGTAGCTGTTCAGTCAGCCCTCAGTTCTTCAGGAGGAATTGTTTTATTAGTAGGTGTAATTTGGTATATTCCATGGAGGAAGTGAGTTCACAGTCTTTCTACATTATCATCTTGAACTGGAACCATAAATCTGACTTATAGGTACTTATGAAGCATTCTGCTTAACCTGGTATATAACAAAGTTTGTAAATGTTTGCAGAAACAGTCTTTTCTTGTAAAGTAAAATAATATGAATTGGTTTATTATATTAATGTATTCATTGCACAATAGTCATACAGCATTCATTCAAAAAAAGCACATGAAAAATGACAATGTTGTGGCTTTTCCAAATAAAACATTAAAGGGGGGGCAGGAAAGAATTAAAGGTATTAGGAAAGAACTATTATCATTAATAATAATTACGTTAAACTTCCACTTGATGGATTTATCTGTTTTGCCTAATTGTTCTGCCTAAAATTTGAATTGTATTTTGGCCAATTCTACTAGTCGAATTCTCTCCAATTTTTGTCAAACTTATGAGTTTTTTGTATAGATTGATTAATTTATTCTTTCAACATATACTACAGACGTTTTTCTGGGTTTTGTGGATTTTTTAGTTAATTAAAAATGTTAACAAAAGCCCAAAGTCCCTACTTTCATTGAACTTATGATTCTATCTTTGATGCTCTAATATTTGACACTAAAATACAAAAAAAGTATGTATAGGTAATATACCTATTCAGTGTAAGATGTTAAAATTTAATATTTGTGCTTTTGCTTCCTTAAATTTGTACTTGCCTGGTAAAATTTTACTTATGCTTCAAAAACCTTCTTTTCACATATTGCATGGTGCACTGGGTGTTACACGCAAATAATGAATCATGGAACATTACATCAAAAACTAAGGCTATACTGTATGGTGACTAACATAACATAATAAAAAATTATTAAAAAACATTTTTTACTTATTTCTGCCATCTTTTTGTGAATTATCTGTTGTATAGAGAATATACCATTCTTTTGTACTTTAGATCTTATTGTTTGTTCCATTTTTTGTTTTGTTTTGTTTTTTTTCCATTTAGTTCAGTGCTCTATTTGTTGGTATACAGCCTGAAGCAGGCAGCTTTCTAATCTTTGGAGATAGAACAATGTGTATTATATGCTAGCTTCCCACTTCTCTGAAATTTACCTTCATGTATGGAGAGACAGATCACTTTTAGAAATTAGTAAGTGCTATAAAGATAATAAAGCTGTTGAATGAGAGAGATAAAGGGGATCAAGGATGCTCTTTCTCAGTAGGTGGCATTTTATACTTTCTGAATGAAGATCCAGTTATGCAAATATTTAAGAAAATAGTGTTCTACAAACAGGAAAGATCCAGGTGTGTAAAATGTAGGAATTTAAAGAAAGCCATTGTAGCTGGATTACCTGGAGTAGGTGGGAATGAGGTTAGAGGTCATATAGAAGCTAGAAAACTGAAGCCTTTGGAATTGTACAGTGAATTAAGTATGTCACAGAATATTAAAATAAGACTGCTTCTACCATGAAGTCTGGCCTCAAATCTGAGAGCAATTAGTACGGATTAACCTGTCATTCTAGGTATAGAACTTTTATGCAGAATATGCAAAGGAAGTGTCCAAAACTGTTTCTGTTACTATCAGTCCATCGCCCACCACAATTTTATATGAGCAAAAGCTAGGAGTTCTTTAGAGACAGCAATTTCTATGAAGAGAATAAGGAATTCTGTGAAGAGAACGTTAGTTTCCTCCTCTCTCCCCAAAGGCACAGACCTGTCACTCCCTCCCAGACAAGAAAGACAGCTTGCAAGAGCAAGTTCAGAAAGACTGACAGGTGTCCTGGAATTGGAAAGGCACTGCAACTGGTACCTGTAACATACCTGCAAAATACCAGATGGCCAGAGGCTGGCTAGAGGGGCCTGGCCTGACAGAGGTGAGGGAGATGTGCTAGAGACAGACCGAGGTTCAGAGTTGAGCAAGTAAGTTTGCTGTGGGCCTTCCTGTGGAGAACTTTTGAGGAAGATAGCTGTATGAGAGTCAGCCTGATGGGAAATGACAACCTCACTTAATTGGGTTTGTGTGGTGAGATCCCTCGAAGGCAGAACAGAGGGAGGGCCAAAACTGGTCACCAGAGGAAGCCCTACTCACATCAGGATGCTGCATGTGAGATTCCAATGACAGCGGTTCCAAAAAGCCCACAAAAGCATGCACAGGCAGAAAAAACAAAACAAATGATATGTGTGTGTGTGTGTGTGTGTGTGTGTGTGTGTGTATGATTGATTGATTTAAAAGATTTTATTTAGTTGAGAGAGACAGAGCACAAGCAGGGGGGAGGGACAGAGGGAGAAGGAGAAGGCAGACTCCCCGCTGAACAGGGAGCCCAATGCAGGCCTCCGTCCCAGGACCCTGAGACTATGACCTGAGCTGAAGGCAAATGGTTAACTGACTGAGCCACCCAGGCACCAGAAGTGATATTTAAATACCTGATTCAAATATGGTTCCAGGTTGTGAGACTATACTAGCATCTGCCACATAAAGTTGTGCATTCTTGTAATTTCTTACTCTTGCTGAAGCTTGAGAGGAAGGCGGGAAAAAAAGAGAAAACTCGGAACTCATCCCCTTTCTGTTTGGTAGTTTGTGTCAGACATCAATGAGGGAAGAAAGAAAGAGCCTTTGAAAGGAAAGAGGAAGTCAATTTTTGCCTTAGACCAAAGGGGAATTTATGAATTAGAAAATGAGGCTTTTAGTCAGTATCTCAGTGACTAAAAATCTATGAAATCTAGATGGTATTCAGGAGCCAGGAGTATGAAAGAGTCTATTTTAATAATTGTATTCTTACAAGTTTATTTCCTTCCGTAAATTGACTGCCAGCACTTCAATATACATACAAATATTTTAAACCTAGATCCATTTATTTTCATAAGTGACAAGTTTGGTCTTTCTGCACATATTTAGTCTCTTGGTGATGTTATCTGAGAAGTACATTATCTTAATATTTTTAAATTATTTATTTTCCTGTGAAGAATAATATTTAAGATTTGTTATTTTTTTTAAAGATTTTATTTATTTATTTGACAGAGATAGAGACAGGTAGTGAGAGAGGCAACACAAGCAGGGTGAGTGGGAGAGGAAGAAGCAGGCTCAGAGTGGAAGAGCCTGATGTGGGGCTCGATCCCATAACACCGGGATCACACCCTGAGCCGAAGGCAGACGCTTAACTGCTGTGCCACCCAGGCGCCCCATAAGCTTTGTTATTTTTTAACCCTAGTAATTTTTAGGCTACATCCTTCTGTATCTCAACTGAAATCCTTTTAAAATCACAATCTCTTTGTTCTCCCATTCTTAATATAATTTATCACTCATTCAATTGAAGTATGTTTGACTAATTTTTTAAAGGAAGTATATTGGCCTCTTTTTTTTTTTAAGACACATTTATTCAGTGTCAAGATCAAACTGTTATATTTAGCAATCAATAGCATGGGTGCAAAAAAAAATCTACATTAAAACCTTTTGTTGGAATGCTTTACACTTTCCATGGAACAGAAACTAAAATAATCTCTTATCCAATAAGTCACAAATTTATCACTCATTCAATTGAAGTATGTTTGACTAATTTTTTAAAGGAAGTATATTGGCCTCTTTTTTTTTTTAAGACACATTTATTCAGTGTCAAGATCAAACTGTTATATTTAGCAATCAATAGCATGGGTGCAAAAAAAAAAAATCTACATTAAAACCTTTTGTTGGAATGCTTTACACTTTCCATGGAACAGAAACTAAAATAATCTCTTATCCAATAAGTCACAAATACAGTCCTCGAGGGTTTTGCCCATACACATGGGTATTGTCTCAAACATGTCTTCTTTGTAGCAGCTAGGCACTACCACCACTGTGCTTGGCTGAGTTCACAAATCTGTTGTAACTTGTAGCTACCCTGTCACTTCTCTGGCTCTCCTCTCCTGGTAAACTGGCAGTAATTAAAATCTTCTGCCACCACCGTAGCTACTGCTGCTGCTGGAACCGCAAAAGCCACTTTGGTTTTGTGGTTTGGCAAAGCATTGGCCTCCACCACCAGAGGAGCCAGGGTTTCTGCCTCCAAAGTTTCCTCCTTTCATGGGTCCAAAATTTGTGGATTGTTGTAATTGCCAAAATCATTATAGCTTTCGGCATCTCCAAAGTTGCTTGTACTACCACCACCATAGCCGCCTCCGCCTCCTCCGTTGTTATAACTGTCCTAGTTGCCACTCCCACCGTAGCCACTGCCCTGGTTTCCATAACCCTGTCCACCACTTCCATAGCCTCTGCTTCCTCCAGAGTAACCAGGGCCGCCTCCTCCATAACCACCATCATTCCCAAATCCATTGTAGCCATCCCCACGGCCACCATATCTGCCACCACCTTGACTGCCACCACAGCCACCTCACCCATGGAAGTTTTCTCCATGACCAAAGTTGTCGTTCCCACCAAAACCACCTCCATGACCACTACCAAGTTTTCCCAAACCACTTCAACTTCTTTGGGTGGATGAAACGCTACCCATCTCTTGCTTAGATAGGGTTTTCTTTACTTCCCAGTTGTGGCCATTCACAGTATGGTATTTTTGAATGACAATCTTGTCTACAGAGTCATGGCTGTCAAATGTTAAAAAGCAAAGCTTCTCTTTTTGCCACTGCCTCAGTCAGTCATGATTTCAATCACTTCAATTTTCCCATTCTATTCCAAATAATCTCTTAGATGATGTTCTTCAGTGTCTTTAATGCCATGAACAAAAATCGTTTTCACAGTTAAGTGGACACCAGGACTTTGAGAGTCTTCTCTTGAGACAGCCCTCTTTGGTTCTACAACGCTTCCATCCACTTTGTGTGGCTTTACATTCTTGGCTGCCTCTACGTCCTCCACGGTGGCACAGAGGACAAACCCAGAGCCTCTGGAGTGCTTAGTGTTGGGATCTCTCATTACCACACAGTCCATAAGTGTTCTCCATCGCTCAGCATGGCTCCTCAGACTCTCACTGGTTCTTTCAAAGCTCAAACCTCTGATAAAGAACTTCCACAGATGTTCAGGTTCTTAGGGAGACTCTGATTTAGACATGATGGTGGTGGGAAGACTTTAACGATGCTTAGTCAGAAAGTATATTGGCTTCATAATGTCGGAAAATGGTGTCATATTACCTTTGTAGAGGAACGACAATTCGGTTGGGTAAATATTTTCTGAACATGGAATTGTTTTTTACTTTAAAACTCTTTTTTTTTTTTTTCCTGCTCAATATTGCACAGATGTCTGCTGAAAATCTGATTTGGGTTCTACAAGTATTTGTGGCGTTTTGTTTTGTTTTTTGTTTTTCCTTTATCCTTTTTATTGCCAGAATTTGTCTAAAAGGAATGTTATTTAAAATTTCTTTAAAAAGAAGTTTAGAACTTTACCCAAGTCAAAAATGTTTTCTTCCTAAATTTATTTTATCACTGCTTCTAATCCATCTATCCTGTTTCTCATTCTGAGAGGTGTAGTCTGTGCAAGTTTAGAGTATTTATATCCTGTACGAGCTGGTCTCAAGGACAAACAAACCCTCTTTTGAATCTGTAGTGATGAGTATCTTCCTCATTGCTTCTCCAGCATTTATGTCTGCATATAAGAAATTCATTCTGTGCACATACTAACATAGATTTGCTAATGCTTTGAAAGACTGACTTTTTCAGGGCTGACATTGGTTTTCCTCCTTCGTTTCTTCTTTTTGGCCATGTGGAAATCTGGGAGAGGGTTGTATCCATCTGTAATCTAATAACAAGCTTATCCAGACATCCAAAAGCACTTATTTGAAGCACTGTTGTATGTTACACCCTTATAGAAATGTCTATATCCATGTTACTAATGTGATGCCTAAGATAAATTTATATAAGTAGAATCATTGGTGCAAAATTATGAAGATTGAAACCTCTTGTTTTTTTAATTCCAGTATTTACATATGGTGTTAAATTAGTGTCGGGTGTACAATAGTGAATCAGTAATTCTTGGCGTTACTCAGTGCTTATCTTTCTTTTTCTTTAAAAGATTGTATGTATGTATGTATGAAAGGAGGGGAGGGGAAGAGGGAGAGAATCCCAAGCAGACTCCTCATTGAGCATAGAACCTAATCTGGGCTTGATCCCACAATCCTGAGATCATGACCTGAGCCAAAATCCAGAGTCAGACGCTTAACCAACTGAGCCACCCAGTCCCCTCTATGTGCTCATCTTCATAAGAGTTCTCTTAACTCCCTTCACCTATTTCACCCATCATTCAACCCACATCCCCCTCTGGGAATATTGAAGTCTTTTCATGGGCATTATCAAAATACATTCCAGAAATGCAATGTCAAATTAAAAGTCTTCTATCAATAGGTAATATGTTTTTGTATGTTTGTTTTGATAGGCTAAAAATTGTATATCAATATTTAAGCCAATTTAAATTTTCTTCCAGTGAAGTTGAGCATGATTTAATAAAATAACTTGATGCTATATAAATTGTCTTTTCAGATCTTTGCTCTTTTTAGAAGTAGATTCCAATAAGTCACTTATAAAGTGTGATCAGTTCTTTGTATAGTAAGTATACAAATGCCCTGTTACATTATTTACAATAGGTTCACCACTATAACAAATAGACCCTTAAAATAATAATCTTTTATTGATATGTAAATTTATACCTTACAAAGTTGCAATTATTCTACATATGAATTTTAACAGTGGTCAACACAAAAATCTTTAAATGTTCCATCTTTGTCAAGAATTTCCTTTTTAAAGAGGGCAAATATTTTGTGGTTGTTTAGTTTTTCTTCAAGCACAATAATTTTAAGTTGTTTTTTAAAAAAAAAAAACATAAGATGGGGTGCCTGGGTGGCTCATTTGGTTAAGTGTCTGCCTTTGGCTTAGGTCATGATCCCGGGGTCCTGGGATCCAGTCCCACATCTGGCTCCCTGCTTGGCCGAGAGTCTGGTTCTCCTTCTCCCTTTGCACCTCTCCCCTGCTCATTTTCTCTCCCTCTGTCTCTCTCTCTCTCTCTCCTCTCTCTCTCATTCTTAAATAAATAAATAAAATCCTTAAAAAAATAAAGTAATTTCATGTGAATTGTAGGATTTAGGATGTGGCTTAAAAATTAGCCTAAAAATTCAGATTCAAAAAGTATCTAATCCGTAAGAGAAAAACCGAACAAATAAAATGAATTTCCAAAATCAAGAACCAACTGTATTAAAATTTAAAAAGTTCTTTTATACTACATGTCCTCTATTTTAGGTTGATTTTTTTTAATTATTTTTCTCTGTGAAGCTCCATGAAAACAGGGTCAACTTCTGTTTTTATCACCAACTTATCCTAAATCTTGGCCCTATTATATTTGTTAAATATAACAAGAAATCCTAAAGATGTGTGTGTGTGTGTGTGTGTGTGTGTGTGTGTGTGAATGTATGCATTCAATAAGTACATAGGTGATATGTTTTCTGAGTCCTTGTATGTCTGAGAACTAATTATTAACATGGGGGGGGAACTTGGTTTTCTATAAAATTCTTGAGTTTTAGAGTTGTTTGTTCAATACGTTTAACTGTTACTCCACTGCCTTTTAACAATGTATTATATATGGTATAAATTCAAAGCTATTATCTTTTTGTTCAAAGTTTATAGGCTTTGATCCTCCTCTCTTTTTGAAATTCAAAACTTTTACCAAGACATGTCTTGATAAGGATCTTATTTGACTGAATCTGGGGAGAGCACAGTGGTCCCCTTTTATCTATATACCTAGTTCATATTTTAATTAAAACAATTTCTCTAATTTTTAATATTGTTTCTGTTCTCCTTTATTCTTCACCCATATTTAGAATTCCTAATTTCCTTTCCATCCTCTTTCATATTCACTACTTCTGTCTCCATCATTTCCATTTCTTAGATTTTAAAATAATGTAATTATTATAAAAGGAAAACAATGAAGGAGTAGAAGCAGCAGCAGCAAGTCTCTGCCACTGGAAAGTAAAATAAAAACTCTAAAAATCACCTCTTATACCAAGGTGAAATAAAAAACACAAATTACAAAACTTCTGAACAATAATTATTATTTATCAGTATCTATGGGAAGCTGCTAAAATAGTACTGAGAATAAACTTCCTAACATTGAAATACCTCTATCAATAAAGATGAAAAAAGAATTAAAATTTATTCAACATACAAAAGGTAAGACTAACCAAAATGGAATCAGGAACAGTAGAATAGCAAACAAATATGTATTTTTAAATGGGCAAAAGAGATACAACTAACACTAATTTTTAAAAAATTAAAGATGGAACAATTAGTGTGACTTCAGACCACAATCTTGCACAAGAACCAACTTGTGTTTTACAAATTGTGAAGGGAGATTCCTCCCCTTGACCTAGTATCAGATTGGATAGAGACATGTTTCCTTGCTGACTCCTTCTGCGTGGTGGTGTTTATTTGAAAAAGAAAAAGAAAAGGAGAAAGAAAAATACTACTGCAACATGAAATTTAGTGATACTCATGTCAGCTAACTTTGTATAGTTATTTATAAGTAATTTTGAAACAAAGATGAAATGTGTAACTTTCTTAAAAACCATAATTATGAGGGCACCTGGGTCGCTCAGTCAGTTAAACATCTGCCTCTTGATCTCAACTCAGGTCTTGATGTTAAGGTAATGATTTCAAGACCCATATTGGGCTCTGTGCTGGGCTTGGAGCCTACTTAAAACAAAAAACCCTGTAATTATGAAAATGACACCAGTTGAAAGGAAAAAAAAATGAAACACCACACTATCATAGGAAAAATTGAGAAAGTTACCAAACAATACTAGGAAACAACAGCAAAATAAGACTGGCATATACAGATTCACATTGTACATCTGCCAGAACTTGAAAATATCCAGCTAAATGTTACTTACATGTTACAGAGAACAGGAAAAGGAATGTCACTGAAATCTGTTATTGACTACACAAATAAAAAAATTTCATTTATGCATACTCATGGGAAAAATCTTCAAGTACTAAGAAATACAATCCATTAGCACATTAATAAAATAATGTCTTGACAAAGATGTAGTTCATTTAAAGAAGGAATAATTTGTTCCATGGTAAGGACCCATTATTATAATTAATTATATTATTAGTACAAAATCATGTGTTTTGTTTTTTTCTCTTTTTATGGCCAAAAAAGTCACTGGACAAAATTCAACCTTCATTCTGGATAAAAATTTTAGTTCAATTAAATAGGAATTGGTTGATATATTTTTAGCATAGTGTGCTCTTTTGTTTTGGGGGGGTTTTGTTTTAAATAATTATTTTCTTCCCAGGGCAAGATTTGCTTGTGGGGTGAGTAAGCCTTCCTGTTCCACTGATTTTAGACTTGACTATACAACTTGCTTTGATCAATAAAACAAGGTAGAAGTACCAGTTTTCAGTTCTAGGCAGATACTTCAAAAAAGACGTGTTTACACTCTTTGTTGAACTCCTGACCTTCATATGAAAGCAGTATGTTTCAAATAGTGGAACATTAATTTCTTTAATTCCTGTTTCTTTAACCTGGATCTTAGCATGAGAAGGCGCACAGAGTAAAGTTGAACCTACAGCCCAGAGCTAAGCCAACCTGAGATCAAAGGAGGCGGTCAAAGTCAGTCAACCCATCAATCTAAGAAGGAAAAATAAGTGCTTACTACGAAGCTCATTTAATTTTAGGATTGTTTGTAGAAAATATTGACTAGTATATTGAAAAAGTAATACATTGAGCACATGTTAAAGGCAACTTCTTCAAAGTCTGAAATGAGTATGCCACTATTACCATTTTTATTTAACATGATACTAAACTGTTAGCCAATGACTTGAGATAAAAGAATGCAGTTAGAGGAATGGGAATAAAATTGAAAAGAGTCCTACAGATAGTGTGATGATATTCCTGGAAAACCAAAGAGAATTAGTGGAAAAACTACAAACAATAAGAAAATATGATAAAATCATGAGAAATAAACAGAAATGAATATAATGAGTAACCAATTAGAAGATATGCCAGAGGAAATATTATTTTTCCATAGTAACAATAACAACAACAACAACAACAAAAACTTAGGTATAAACTTTTTAAAATCGTGTAAAAATTATATGAGGAAAAGTTTAAAATCCCAAAAAGATATAAAATAGATTCAAACAAATAAAAACCAAAAACATATATTGCTCCTGGATGTGAAAACAACATAAAAATGTCATTTCTTCAAATTTGCATGATTTCTATAAAAATATCAATAGGTTTATTTTTCCATATTAATTATAAATTCCATATAGGAAAGTAAACAAGTAGGAATTTCTAAGAAACTCCATAAAAAGGGGGAATATTTGGGGTATAGCCCTATCATATATTAAAACATTTCAAATATGTGAGGAAATAAGGACTTTTTACTAAATTTGTTATGAATAGTCACTTAGGAAGAGATAAAATTAGATTTGTATCTCACACCATACCACACAATAAATTCCAAATGGATCAGAGATAAAAATGTGGAAATGTAAACTACCACATACTTAAAGAAAGCATCGGTAAATTGTTTTATAACTAGAGAAAATCTTAATTATGACTCAAAACATTACTAGGTTTGAGCACATTAAAACTTGCAGTCCAGGAAATAGTAAAAAGAAAATACAAATGATAATTACATATTGAGAAATATTTGAGATCAGTAATATACACAGAAGGCAAATGATTTTAGTATATGAGCAGACTGTTCAGAGAAGAAGAAATAAAAATGGCCCTAAACATGTGAAGAGATGGTCAAGCTTATACAAAATAAAAAAAAATAAATATTAAAATCACATTTCTTAGCTCTTTGGCCAAAATCCACAGATTGACAGCAAACTCTGTTATATGAAAACAATAATACTTATACATTGCTGATGGGAATGCGAAGTGATTCAACACCTCTGGTGAAGAATGTGGCAAGACCTAGAATAATTGGTAGGCATCTACCAATTTACTCAGTAGTTCCCTTCTAGGAGTCTACTCCTTATATAGATCAGCCAAAATATGAAGTCACTTATACACAAAGTTATTCTTTGTGATATTATTTGTAGTGGCTATTAATAGTCGTCAATTTGGTACTGATTGGATAAATTATAGTCTGTATACAGTCAATACAATGCAGCTGCAAAATGGAATGAGGAATATTCCTATAAATTGAAATGCAGCAATCTCCAGGATATAAAGTGAAATGAAAAAAGCAAAATGCCAAACAATAAATATAATATGTTATCTTTTGTATAAGAAAGATATAAATGTATGTATACATAGTTTCTTACACTTAACCAAAAAAAACCCCCAAACAATCACTAGATTGGTAAATTTAAAACAATATTGATACCTGTAGAAGAACTGAGGAGATTAAATGAAGGGTTTGGTGAAAAAAAGTCACAAAATATAGTTGCATTAGTATTTTTGTTACATTATTTTCTGATATTATTTTGTTACAATCTTACACTTCTGGACTAAGCATAAGATCACTAGATACTATAAAAGGCATTTCTTTAAGGTGAAATGTTCACATCCTTTTCAGGTCATCATGCCAATTTGTTTTTAATTGAAATTTTGTTGGCTTTGTGATTATTGGAAATTTTTAACGGAATCTGACAGTGAGTTGACTATGAGTCTTTTTCCATGTAGTAACTAACTTTCTTTCTTTCGTTCTTTCTTTCTTTTCTTTCTTTTTTAAAGATTTTATATTTAGGTAATCTCTATACCCAGTGTGGGGCTTAAACTCACAACCCTGAAATCAAGAATCACATGCTCCACTGAATAAGCCAGCCAGGTGCCCCAATAATTTTCTCTTTTTAAATCTTTCATAGGCATCTTTTTAAAAAAAAAAAAAAAGGAAAAGTTTGCATTATACTACTCATAAAAATTCACACACTAATTATGAAATTCTAATTATCTTTATGATATATTTTAATATCTGACATGATAAGTAATCTCAGTCTCCCTTTTAAAATGCCTTGGCTGATCTTGCTTATCTACTTAATTTAGTTAATATTCAAGTCATACCTGCAAAAAAATAAAATTTTCCTCATTTGAGATTTTGCTTCAAATTGCTTAAGCCCATAATTGTTGGAAAAGACTTTGGAGATTTACATTATCTATTTTTACTATAGAGGCTCCTGACATGCCTTTTTATTTCTAAGATTTCCCTCCTATTGTTTAATGTTTTTCATAATTTTTATAATAAAGTTTCATGTGTTTATATAAAACTTTTCTGATTATATTTTTTGTGCCAATTATAGTATAGGACAGCTATTTATTTTGGTATGATTATATTTTACCTAAGCACTTTGCTTTCTCATTAGTTCTTATAAATAGGAAAGCATATTTGCTCTACTTATGACTATGATGTCAGGTTTCCAAAAGTTATAGCCAACATATCTGAATTGTGGCTTACTGACTTAATGAAACATTCAATCAAATTTTAATATCAAATTAAAGTGAGAATTCTTTCAGAGTTCGATTTAAATATGCTGATTATTCTTCATAGTAAGATAAAACCTATCCATTCTTACTTTACTATTGGGGATTTTCTATGCTATCCTATTATTAGTTTCTACTTTAAAAAGTGGAAATTCCAGCAGATCTCTTAGGAACACATTCCAACAATTAATAACCCTCATTATTAGGAGACATCTTTACCTCACTTAAATTTTTAGTGCTTCAATTCAACTCAACTACTTATACTGTTCCTCATGAATTGAGATAGTTTATCATCAACATTTTGCTCTCTCACTGTTCATTTTTCATGTGAATGTTATTTCTCCTTTTTCAATTATTCTCATATATGCTTCAAAAATATTCAATAAAGAGTCTGCTCATCTAATAAATACATCATGGGCTACATTTCAGTTGTCATTATTACTTTTAATTCCCTTATATACCCATACATGTCATGCCTGAAAAGGTTTCATGTGGCTTTTGACTTGATTTTTAAAATTATTTAGTAGTACTTTTTACCTTTATCATATAAAGAAAATGCTAACCAAAAAAAGATTATATTAATTTTACTCTAAACAATCATTAGGTAAAAGAAAATTCTTAGGAAATGAGATTTCTTTCTTTTTTTTTTTTGCAGTCCTTGGATCTTTATGTTTTTATAATAATATTTTTATCATATTATGTTAGTCACCATACAGTAGGAAATGAGATTTCTGATGAAAATAGATATACTTAGAAAACTAGTTTAGTCACATAAAAATATTTTTCTAAAGCATTCTGCATTGGAGGTGATATTTTCCAGCTATGCATTTTTTTTAAAAGATTTATTTATTTTAGAGAGCCTGTGAGTGAGGGGAGGGGCAAAGGAAGAGGGAGAGAGAACCTCAAGCAAGCTCCATGCTCAGTGGCAAGCCTGATGTAGGGCTCAATCTCATGACTCAGAGACCATGACCTAGGCCAAAGTCAAGAGTAGATCGCTTAACTGACTTAGCCACCCAGGCATCCCACCAGCTGTGCATTTTTAATTGAGTTTAGATAACTAATGTTAGATGATTAGTTAAAGGTAAATATGAATACTAGAAAATATATACGCATTAAAATGGACTTTGTTAGGGGCGCCTGGGTGGCACAGTCGTTAAGCATCTGCCTTCGGCTCAGGGCGTGATTCCAGTGTTCTGGGATCGAGCCCCACGTCGGGCTCCTCCGCTGGGAGCCTGCTTCTTCCTCTCCCACTCCCCCTGTTTGTGTTCTCTTTCTCGCCGGCTGTCTCTGTCAAACAAATAAATAAAATCTTTAAAAAAAATAAAATAAATAAAATGGACTTTGTTAAATACATAATATCAGTAGTTAAATGCACAGTAAGGCAATAAAAATACTAAATATGTGAAATACTTTTCAGCTTACATTCAAAACTATGTGGTTTAATATTTTTACTTTAGATAAGAGGAAAAGATTTTTTTTAATTGAAAAGAACATTGTTTTCTAGACAAAGATTGGTTAGCCCAAGAGACCTTAAAAACAGGACTACAATGATATTATTATATGTACACATATTTGGAACATTGCTTTCAGAAACAGTTCTCAAGACTTGAGACAGAAAAGTAATTTTGTTTTAATTAA
Organism: Ailuropoda melanoleuca; assembly: GCF_002007445.2. Taxonomy (NCBI): domain Eukaryota; kingdom Metazoa; phylum Chordata; class Mammalia; order Carnivora; family Ursidae; genus Ailuropoda; species Ailuropoda melanoleuca. Next base: position 51,947,564 of record NC_048232.1, read on the forward strand.
AGGTTGTTGAATAAAAGAATCCATACATTTTTAAAATCAGCTTAATATATTTTTTACAATTTTTTTATTATATTATGTTAGTCACCATACAGTACATCCCTGGTTTTTGATGTAAAGTTCAATGATTGATTAGTTGCGCATAACACCCAGTGCACCATGCAATACGTGCCCTCCTTACTACCCATCACCAGCCTATCCCATTCCCTCACCCCCCTCCCCTCTGAAGCCCTCAGTTTGTTTCTCAGAGTCCATAGTCTCTCATGCTTCATTCCCCCTTCTGATTACCCCCTTTCTTTATCCCTTTCTTCTCCTACCGATCTTCCTAGTTCTTATGTTCCATAGATGAGACAAACCATATGATAATTGTCTTTCTCTGCTTGACTTATTTCACTTAGCATTATCTCCTCCACTGCCGTCCATGTTGCAGCAAATGTTGAGAAATCGTTCTTTTTGATAGCTGAGTAATGTTCCATTGTATATATGGACCACATCTTCTTAATCCAGTCATCTGTTGAAGGGCATCTCGGCTCCTTCCACGATTTAGCTATTGTGGACAATGCAGCTATGAATATTGGGGTGCATATGGCCCTTCTCTTCACTACATCTGTATCTTTGGGGTAGATACCCAGTAATGCAATTGCTGGATCATAGGGTAGCTCAATTTTTAACTTTTTAAGGGACGTCCACACTGTTTTCCAGAGTGGCTGTACCAACTTGCTTAATATATTTTTTAATGAGAAGATTCTGAAAATATCAATGAAAGGCAGTTTCATACTAATTTTTTATTTCAAAGTTGATACTTAAAAAAACTAGAAATTATGAATGTCTAGAACGTCTGATCTAATTTTCATTTCAAGTCAATGGAAATAAAAATGGCTTTTTCTCTCAATAGTTCTCTATATATATCTATTTTGCTTCAAGGACTGTCTTTATCAGTAGAAACATAAAATGGAAATAAACTCTTCTCCTGTACAATATAGATGACTCAGGTCTAAGTCTGTGATGGACAACTATTCTTTCTTCACAGATTGCCAATGACCTAAGTCAAAAAAAAAAAAAGAAGAAGAAGAAGAAAAAAAAATCAGCAATTGAAAAGAATTATGTTTTGAACTTCTAAATATGGTCTACTGTGATTGCTCATCATAATTAAAATCAGAAATCTTTCAAGTGTCACTAATTTAAATAAGGCTTTTATTGTTTTATAAAATCCAGTGGACCATTCAGAATGGCTGCATCAATTTTTCTCCCTTACTATAGCACCAGTGGTCTAATTCAGCCAGTATAAAACAATTCTTCCTTTATTCCTGTGGCCTAAGCAAAAGTGAGTTGAAATATTAGAGAAAAAATGAATATCATTGATAGAAACCAGAAAGAGATATTTTACTCATTAGCTTTGATTTTCATTCTCCTAATTAACTTGAGCTTCTCAATGAGAATGGATTGTAGAGCAGTGGGTAACTTGTTTGTTATTCAGTGATATGGAGAAATGCAGTACAACTGATGATTGACTTTGCTGTGAGGAATAAAAGCTCCTTCACAAATAGTGTGCCATTTCATTTTTGAAACAAGCAAGAAAGTAAAGAAATTTATGGCTAATGAAATCTAATAGAGAAGGTAAATTTAACATGGGTCTTCTCATTCCCAAATGAGAGAGCACTATTCTCTGAGCCTTATCCGCTGTGACAATAGAAGGAAAGAAAGGAGATGGTGTTTATCTGAGACATATGTATTTTATGTGGTCACTGTATATTCATTTGTTCAATACAAATTTATTGAGTTCCTATTATGTGACAATTACTGATTATAGGCACTTGGGTACAGTGATGAATAACACAGGTAAACTCCTTGCTCCTCGCATGGGGTTTATAATCTAGGAGAAGACAAAAAATATATAAACTAGAAAAAGTGCCATGTAAATGGACTTATAATTTTGCTAAGATAAGACAGTTTATAACAGATGAATGTTCCATCACAGAACCAAAAGAGAAGCCTGATTAAAAAAAAAAGTTTAAAATATTATAGGCATCAAAACACTACTGAGTATTTGGAGGACATAATCTCTGAGAAGCAGCAGTTGTAAGGTTAAGCAAACCAACGTTTTATAGTTATTTCTTTCCTTCAGGTTCTAAACAAAGGTCAGGGGACTGATGAGCAAAGAATGGACTCAGGGAAAAGGCCTCTATTAATACTTAGAGAAGGAGCATAGCTTTTGTCAGCTCTACAATGATTCAATGACAAAAAATAAAAACACAAGGGACCAAGATTTCAATAATCTGGGTTGTTCAGAGAACTAGTATTAATGCTATGTAGGTCTCCACTCAAGATATTTGGCAAATTTTAAAGCTATGTGAGGCACAAGATTGAGCGAGCAAGAAAATAAAGAAAAATCTTGAGTAGTTTACACATGTAAAGAAAACTAGGATTAGGGTTTAGAACTCACCAGTAAACACCCCAAATATAGTTGGAAGGCCACGTGTAAAGGAGATTACCATGTATATGTTTTCCTTTCGGAGTGCTATGGCTTCAAGTCTTGAATTATTCAAGTCTTTAATCCATTTTGAGTTAATTTTTGTGTATGGTCAAGATTCATTCTTTTGCATGTGCCTATCCAATTTTCTTAGTACCATTTAAAGAAGACACTGTCATTTCCCTATTGAATATTCTTAGTTCCTTTATTGTAAATTAATTGGCCATAGAGGCATAGGTTTACTTCTGGGCTCTCTTTTCAGTTCCATTGATCTATGTGTCAGTTTTTATGCCAGTACCATATTGTTTTGATTATGATAGCTTTGTAATATAGATTGAAATGCAAAATGCCATTGCAAGTTTTCTTTGAGTATAGTTGACACACAATGTTATATTAGCCTCAGGTGTACAACTTAGAGATTTGACAGCTTTATACATTATGCTATGTTCACCACAAGTATAGTTATGATCTGTCCCATTACATAACTATTATAATATCATTGACTAAATTCTTTATGCTCTGCTTTTTATTCCTGTTACTTACTCATTCCATATAACTGGAGGCTTGCATCTCTCTCACTACTTCACTCATTTTGCCCAGCCTCCCACCCATCTCCCCTTTGACAACCATCAGTTTTTTCTCTGTAATTATAGTTCTGATTCTGCTTTCTTTTTGTTCTTTTTTTTTTTTTTTTAGATTTCATAAATGAATGGAATCCTAGGGCATTTGTCTGTCTTAGTCTGACTTATTTCACTTAGTGTATTTCAATACCCACAAAGGCACAATCTCATCCTTTTTTATGGCTGTGCTATATATATATATAAATAGACACACACACACACACACATGCACACACACACACGTACATACTATACTTTCCTTATCCATTCATTTACTGATGGACACAGATTGCTTCCATGTCTTGGCTACAGTAAATACTGCAGTAAACATAGGGGTGCATATATATTTTTGAATTAGTGTTTTGTTTTCTCTGGGTGATTACCCAAAAGTGGAATTAGTGGATTGCATGGTATTTCTGTTTTTAATTTTTTGAGGAACCTCCCTACTGTTTTCCACAGTGGCCAAACCAGTTTACATTTCTACCAACAGTGCACAAGGGCTCCTTTTTCTCTACCTCCTCATCAACATTTGTTGTTTCTTGTCTTCTTGGATTTTAGCCATGCTAATGGGTGTGAGGTGATAACTCACTGTGGTTGTGATTTGCATTTCTCTGATAATGAGTGATGATGAGTCATGGTCTCTCAGCCATCTGTCTCGGTCTTCTTTGAAAAAATGTCTACTCAGCTCCTCTGCCCATTTTTTAATAGGATGTTTGGTTTTGGGGTGTTGAGTTGTAGAATTTCTTCCTATATTTTGGATACTGACCCTTTAACCAGATATGTCATTTGCAAATATCTTCTCCCATTCCATCTTTTTGTTTTCTTGATGGTTTCCTTTGCTGTGCAAAAACTTTTTATTTTGATGTAGTCCCAATAGTTAATTTCTGCTCTTGGTTCCCTTGCCTTAGGAGACATCGCCAGAAAAATGTTGCTAGGACTGATGTTATAAGATAAATTACTGCTTGTGTTCTCTTCCAGGATTTTTGTGGTTTCAGGTTTCACATGTAGGTGTGTAATCCAATTTAAGTTTATTTTTGTGTATGGTGTTAGAAAGTAGTCCAGTTTCATTTTTTCACATGGAGCTGTCCAGTTTTCCCAGCATCATTTGTTGAAAAGACTGTCTTTTCCCCATTATATATTCTTCCCTCCTTTGTTATAGATTAATAGACCATACAAGTGTGGGTTTATTTCTGGGCTCTCTATTCTGTTCCATCGATCTTTGTTTCCATTTTTGTGCCAGTACCATAGTGTTTTCATTACTACAGCTTTGTAGTATACCTTGAAATCCGGAATTGTGGTACCTGCAGCTTTGTTCTTCATCCTCAGCATTGCTTTGGCTATTCAGGGTCTTCTGTGATTCCATATAAATGTTAGTATTTATTTGTTCTAGTTCTGTGAAAAATGCTGTTGGTATTTTGATAAGGATTGCATTGAATCATACATTGCTTTGGGTAATAAGCACATTTTGACAGTATTAGGTCTTCTAGTAGATAGGCACAGAATATCCTCCCATTTGTTTGTGTTACCAATTTCTTTCACCGGTGTTTTATAATTCTCATAATACCAGTCTTTCACCTCTTTGGTTAAGTTTATTCCTGGGTATCCTATTCTTTTTGGTGCAGTTATAAATGGTGGGCTTTTTAAAAAAATTTCTCTTTGTATGACTTTGGGTTAGTATATAGAAACACTACTGATTTCTGTGTATTAGCTTTGTATGCTGATACTTGATGAATTTGTTTTTTACTTCTAGTAGATTTTTTGATGGCATCTTTAGGATTTCTATGTGTAGTACCATGTTGTCTGCAAATAGTGACAATTTAACTTCTTTTTTACCATTAAAGTGTCCAAGGACAGAGAGGGATCTGTTCCTGGTCCCTCAGTACTATCCCTCCCCACTGCTGTTTGCAGCATTGGGGATGGGAAATCCCTTTGTTACCAAGTCTCTATCTCTCTTGCTCTTCTCTTTCCATTCTATCTTTGATTGTTCAGTAGTTTTACAATCAGCCCTCGGTTCTTCTTCAGGAGGATTTGTTCTGTTAATTGGTGTAATTTGGTGTGTTCTATGGAGTGGGTGAGTTCAGTATTTCCCTGAATCACCATCTTGAATGAGAATGCCCCACCATGGGAATTTTGATAGAGATTGCATTGAACCAATAGTAGAGGTATTTTAACAATATTCTTCTAATACGTAAACATGAAATATCATTCTATTTATTTGTGTCTTCAGTTTCTTTATTAAAGTCTGTTAGTTTTCAGTACACAGGTCTTTCACTTTCTTGGTTAAATTTATTTCTACGTATTTTATTCTTTTGATGGAATTGTATATGAGATTGTATTCTTCATTTCTTTTTTTCACAGTTCATTATTAGTGTATAGAAATGTAACAGGATTTTGTATATTGATTTTGTATCTTACAACTTTACTGAAATCTATTGATTAGTTCTAACAGTGTTTTGGAAGAGTCTCTTGGGTTTTCTTTACATGTCATCTGCAGATAGTGACAGTTTTATTTCTTCCTTTCCAATTTGGATGACTTTTCTATATTTCTTCTTTTCTTCTTTTTCTTTCTTTCTCTCTTTCAACTGCTGTAGCTAAGAGTTCCAATCCTTCATGGAATAAAAGTGGAAAGAGTGGGCATCTTTGTCTTGTTCCTGATTTTAGAGGAAAAGCTTTCAGATTTTCAACATCGAGAATGACGTTAGCTGTGGCCTTGTCATATGCAGCCTTTATTATGTAGCCTTTAATATTATTATGAGGTATGTTTCCTATATACTCACTTTTATGTTGAAGTATGTTCCCTCTATACTCACTTTGTTGGGAGTTTTAAAATCATAAATTGATGCTGAATTTTGTCAAACTTTTTCTGCATCTATTGAGATGGCCATATGATTTTTATCCTTCATTTGGTTAATGTTGTGTATCATGATGATTGATTTGCAGATGTTGAACCACACTTGCCTCTTGGAATAAATTCCACTTAAGCATGGTGTATGATCTTACTAGTGTATTGTTAAATTCAGTTTGCTAATATTTTTTGATGGTTTTTGCATCTATGTTCTTCAGGGATATTGGCCTGTACTTTTCTTGTGGATTCCTTGTCCAGTGGTGTTATAACCGTGATGCTGACCTCATAACATAAGTTTGGAATGATTTGTCCTTCTCGATTTGGAAGAGTTTGAGAAGGCTTGGTATTAATTCTTTTTTGAATGGTGAGTAGAATTCACCAGTGAAGCCATCTGGTCTTGGACTTGTTTGTTTGAAGGATTTTAATTGCTGGTTGAATTTCTTTACTAGTAATCCATCTATTACTTTTTTATTTTTTCATGATTCAGTCTTGGTAGGTTGTATATTTCTAGGAACTTAACCACTTTTTTTAGGTTATCCAATTTGTTGGCATATAATTGTTCAAATAGTCTCTTATGCTTCTTTGTATTTCTGTAGTACCAGTTGTAACATCTCCTCCATTTCTAATTTTATTTGAGCTCTCTTTTCTCTTGATGAGTCTAACTAATGGTTTGTCAGTTGTGTTTATCTTTCAAAAACCAGTTCTTAGATTTATATTTTCTATTGTCTTTTTAGCCTCTATTTCATTTATTTCTTCTCTGATTTTGTTATTTCCCTTATTGTACTAACTTTGGGTTTTGTTTGTACTTCTTTTTCTTGTCTCTTGAGGTGTAAAGTTAGGCTTGTGTTTTTGTTTTGTTTTGTTTTGAGATTTTTGTCCTTTCTCAATGTAGGCATTTATGACCATGAACTTCTCTCTTAGAACTGCTTTTGCTGCACCCCATAAGTTTTTTAACATGTTGCATTTCCTTTTCATTTGTTTCAGGGTATTTTTTCTGTTTTGATTTATTCTTCAACCCATGGTTGTTCAGTAGCATGCTGTTTAATTTCCACATATAAAATTGATTTTCCAGTTTTCATCTTGTCATTGATTTCTAGTTTCATACCATTGTGATTGGAAAAGACAATATGATTTCAATTTTAAATTTATTAATACGTGTTTCATGGCCTAATATATGATCTATTCTGGAGAATGTCCCATGCACACTTGAGAATAATGCGTATTCTGTTGCTTTTGGCTGGAATGTTCTGTATTTATTTCTTAAATCCATCTTGTCTAATGTGTCATTTTAGGCCAATGTTTTCTTACTGATTTTCTGTCTGGATGATCTAGCCATCGATAGAAGTAGAGTATTAAAGTCCCCCCTTTTTTTTTTTTTTTTTTGGTACTGCCTATTTCTCCTTTTAGGCCTGTTAATATTTGCTTTGTAAATTTAGGTGTTCCTGTTTGGGTGCATAAATATTTACAAATCTTATATCCTCTTGCTGGATGACTCCTTTTTCATTACAAAACTCCCTTCTTTGTCTCTTATTACGGTTTTAATGTCTATTTTGTCTGAGGTAATTCTAGCTACCCAATGTTTCTTTTGCTTTCCATTGGCATGAAATATCTTTTTCCATTCCATTGTTTCTGTATGGGTGTATCTTTATATCTTAAGTAAGTCTCTTATAGGCAGCATATAGCTAGGTCTTACCTTTTTTTTTTTAATCCATGTAGCCACTCTATGTCTTTTGATTGGAAATTTTAATCTATTTACATTTAAAGTAATTATTTTTTTTTAAAGATTTTATTTATTTATTCAACAGAGATAGAGACAGCCAGCGAGAGAGGGAACACAAGCGGGGAGTGGGAGAGGAAGAAGCAGGCTCATAGCAGAGGAAGCCTGATGTGGGGCTCGATCCCATAACGCCGGGATCACGCCCTGAACCGAAGGCAGATGCTTAACCGCTGTGCCACCCAGGCACCCCATTTAAAGTAATTATTGACAGACATGTACTTATTGACATTTTAAAAATTGTTTTCTGGCTATTTTATAGTTCCTCTTTGTTCCTTTGTTCTGGCTTTCTTTGTGGTTTGATGATTTTCTTTAGTGGTGTGCTTAGATTCCTTTCTTATCTTTTGTGTACCTATGGTAGATTTTTGGTTTGTGGTTACCATGAGGCTACATATAATAACACATACTTGTAGCAGTCTATTTTAAGTTGATAATAACTTAAGTTTGAACATATACTAAAGTTCTACATTTTTAGTCTCCCAAACCCTCTGCATTTTATTATCATTTGTTCACTTTTAACAATTTCTTTTCTTATTTTGTGTACTGAATGCATAATAGAGCTGTGTTGATATAAACCAAAAATTATAATAGTTATGGACATATGTATCTTTGAAGGTAAAATAGAGCTCCCAGTTGACCTGAAATGTGCATGCAACATGAATGAAAAAATAAACCTTTTTGCTGTCTTATGCCTCTGATATTATGTTACTGTGAGTTACTGACATGTGACGGGACCTTACCTTGTCTGATATATTTCCCAAATGATCCGACCATATATCCACTCTCCACCCTCTTCAGATGTACTAGCTTTCTTGATGTTCTGAAACAAGGCAGATCCATTCCCAACTCAAGACCTTCAAATTTGGAAATCTGAAATGCACCTTCATCTGATATATGTGTGAACAATCCCCCACATCTTCCACATCTTATGTCAAAAAGTTGTCTCCTCGGTAAACCTCTCCTTACTGCCCTATTTAACATTTCGATTTCTACATAATCCCTTTCCCTCCGCATGACTTAATTACATATAATTTATCACCATCTACTATACACATACATATATTGCTTTTTTTCATTTGTTTTTTTTGTCTTTGTTTTTGTTCTCCACCAGAACATGAGGGCAAAACTTTTTCTTTACTTTTTTTGGAGAAGTTTTAGGTTCACAATAAAATTAATAGGAAGGGAAGAGATTTCCCACATACTTCGTGTCCCCACACATGCATAGCTTTTCCCATTATCAACATCCCTCATCAGAGTGGCACAATTATGACAATTGATGAACCTATATTGACACGCCATAATCATTCAAAGTCCATAATTTACATTACAGTTCACTCTTGGGTGTATATTCTATGAATTTGAACAAATGTATAATAACATGTGCCGTTATGGTATCAAAGTATTTTAACTGCCCTAAAAATCCTCTACGCTTTGTCTATTGACTCTCCCAACCTTTTGTACCACCGATCTTTGTATCATGTCCATAGTTTTGCCTTTGCGAGACTGTCATGTAGTTGGAATTAGACACTGTGAAGCCTTTTCAGATTGGCTTCTTTGACCTAGTAATATGCACTTAAGTTTCCTGTGTGTTTTTTCATGGCTTGATAGTTTTTGTTGTTGTTATTTTAGCACTGAACAATATTCCATTGTCTTTTATACCATGGTTTATTTACCCATCCACCTGCTAAAGGATATCTTGGTTGCTTCCAAGTTTTAGCAATTATAAATCTGCTATAAACATTTTAGTGCAGGTTTTGTGTGAACATGAATATTCAATGCCTTTGGATAAATATTAAGGAGTGTGATTGCTAAATTGTGTGGTAAGAATATGTTTAGTTCTTAAAGAACTACCAAAATTCCTTCAAAGTGGCTGTACCATTTAACATTCCCATCAGCAATGAATGAGAGCTTCTGTTGCTTCCTATCTTCACCAATATTTGATATTGTCAGTGTTACAGATTTTGGTGATTCTAATAAGCATCTAGTGGTATCTTATTGTTGCTTTAATTGACAGGTGATGTGGAACATATGCTTATTGGCCATGTTGGTATAATTTTTTTGGTATCTGTTAAGGTCTTTGGCCCCATTTTTTAATTGGGTTGTTTGTTGAGTTGTAAGTGTTCTTCATATATTTTGGATAACAGCCCTTCATCAGATGTTTGTTTTGCAAATATTTTCTCCCCGTTGGTGGCTTGTCTGTTCATTATCTTGAAAGTATCTTTCAGAAAGCAGAATTTTAAAATTTTCATGAAGGTTAGTTTATTCTTTTTTCTTTTCTTTGTGGATCATACTTTTTGGTGTTGTATTTTAAAAGTACTTGCCAAAGCCACAGTCATCTGAGTTTTCTAGATGTTATTTTCTAGGGATTTTAAAATTTTGTATTCTATGTTTATGATCTATTTTGAATTAATTTTTGTGAGGGGTTTAAGGTCTATTATTTACATTCATATTTTGGCATATAGATGTCCAATTGTTCTGACAGGGCTTTTTGTCTATTCTTCAACTGATAAACCCCCATTGTCTAGGAAAGCTCTTGGTGCATTGTAGGGTCTCAATAACTTTTTTAAGTGAAAGAATGTACATTTATGTGTGTCTATCATAAAAATAGAAATAAAATAAGACTTCATTTGGATTAAGAAACATTCTCTTTCCAAATATGATTATTTATGGGTAGATTATTTAGTGCCAGGAATTTATTTACGAGTAAGATAATTTCTTAAACTTGTTTTTTTATCTAAGACATGACACTAGAAACTTTGAAGGGGGTAGGAGATCCAATTAATGGATGAGAATGAAAATAATTGCAAGAGGGAAAGAAAGGAGAGTGAAAACAGATTGGCCAGGTTAATAAGTAATCAAATATTTGAGTCCTGAGGGTCTTTGAAACCAATATGTGCTAAAGACTAGCTGCTGTCTCTGCTTTCTAGAAAATAAATATGCCTTTGAGAATCTCATCAAACTGGTCAATGAGTTAGATCTTAGAACCAGATTCTATTTGTTTTAGAAAGACAAAATAACATAGTATTCATTTCACTTAACTGTTTTAGAGCAAATTCATTCTCATTAAGAGAACATTGAATTCTTACTGTGTTCCAGAAAAACTGCTAAACATTTTCATTTTAATCATGTCATTTAATCTTCATCAAAACCCTATAAGAGACAGTGCCAGGTTAGACACCAGCAATGCTTTGACTATGAAGCACAGAGAGTTTTGTCACAAAGGGTATTTTGAGGGATAGTACAGAAAGATACCACAATAGGACATTAGGGGGAACCCCATAGGACATTAAGGACTGTTTTGGTTACCTAGGGAAAGGGGGTGAAAGAAACCTTGTTAAATGCCAAAGCCTATGCATAAAAACCTATAAGCATATTGTTATTCCAATCCTTTGGATAAGGAATATGATCTGTTACCCAAAGTGTGCAACATAAGCAGCAGCATCGACATTAGCTGGCAGTTGGTTAGAAATAAAGAATCCCAGACACAGTTTAGACCTATGGAATAAAAACCTGAATTTTAACAGAACTAAGTGAATCTTATGCACCTTAATGTTTATAATACACTAAAATAGAAGATAGAACAATCTGGATATGAAGTTTGGTTCTACCTTTATGATATTGGCCAACTACGGACCATATTCATTATCCAAAGAGAGGTGAATGCAAAGATATTGAAAGAGTGATATATGCAAGATTAGCCTGTTATAACATTTGGAATCATTACATAAAGAGTAATTGAGGTCTTATATATATTTTTTCTACTACAAGATGGCACATCTTACTATGAAGCAAATACTTTTATTACACATTTACTAACAGAAACAGTCACAAGGTGAACAAAAATAAGTGGATAATGAAAACAATCAACCATACCATATCATACTCCAGTAGGGCAGTAGGGGGCGTAGTGGGAAAGCCCTTGAGTTTTAGGTAGGTTTTTGCTTATGGTTCCTTTATCAGTTAAAATAGGGTTTGGCCATGCCTTTCTCCCACTAAACCAAGATGGTTACTGAGGAGGGAGGTAAAATACAAAGAAATATAAATTTTCTTATTTCCTGTAAAAATTGAGCATGATTGGGTAAGATTGCTTAAATCGTGTTGAACTAACTTTGAAAGATTTTAGATATTTGGCTAAATGTCACTCCTCCCACCACACACACAGACACACTGCTGTCTGGTAACTACCTAGAAAGTATCAAGACGGTGCTTGTGAGATCAAATACAGATCAAATACAATCCAGATCAAATACAGATAAATAATTCACTCTACCCCTCCATACCTGAAGTATACTGTGAGCTAAATTTTGCAACATTGGTGTATTAACATTTGGAATATAACCCATTCATGGCCTACTACCTGTGCTTTAAAAAATTTTGTTATATTGTTTTGCTAAATCAGACGAATATCTGATAATAGTGACAGTATTTTAGATTACTTAGAATAATTTACTGCTAATTTTATGAGTAATTTTGCATACATTGGTACCACACTGAACCTGGCTTTTAAAAAATTGTGTTCAGTTGCCTTTAATGGTTACTTAATAATAAATTTAATCAAGGTTTTTAAGAAGCACATATAAATTTGAAAAAAAATAATGAAACCATGCAAATGATGGTAAGGACTTTATTTATAGCTGCTGTGATTGAGTTATGCATATGAAACTGAAAAATCAAATTTTATTTTCCTCTGCTGGTTTTTATGGTCAAAACCACAAAGCTATTATTTTATTTTTAATTATAGTTTTTTCAGTTTTTTTTTTTTTTGCATTCCATTCCTTTTGAACTGTATTCACTGTCAGTTTTCACGTCAGGGTGACAGTCTCATTTTCTAGAATTTCTGAAAACTCATGAAACATAGTTCTTCGTGAGTTTTTAAAACGTTATTTTCTTTTGACCTGCCATATGAAAAGAGTGGAAGTTAGTAACAATAATAAGCCCATTTCTATGGAAATGGTCTCGATATTATGTAATCAATCTTGGCAGATGCTGAACAATTCATGAACTGCTTGTTGAAATCCAATAGCAGCTTATGAATCCTTGAATTGAGAGATTCTGTTTAAAAAATCAGAAACTGGTAAGTTCCAATAGTGACAAATGCTAAGCAGTCCAAATTCAAACTGGCTCTGAAACATCTCTGTTTTTAAACTCATCTTGAGTAGGCTCATGGGAGTGAGAATAGACAAGGTGTGACTATAAGGTAATGAAACTCATTTTCTTAGCTGGTTTGTAAAACAGGCTCTCTGAACAATTTCAGATGAGTTCCAAAAGTGTTTCAAGCCATGGTAGTAGCATCATTGTAATTAATGTACAGTCTCCCAGGGTGATTTCTTAGAAGGTCAGAACTCGTTCTGGTATTTGTTACCAATTATCCTTGTTTTCTCCTTGTCACACCTTTCAAGTTGGTGTTAAGGTACTTTACACCTGGAAGAATGCCTTTTAAAGGCTCTTGGAAAGGATGGCGCAAGGAGCCCCTTTATATCTGGAGTGTAGGAAAGAAAATACAATCACATGCCTTGGTACTATCAGTGTGCATCCTTATCCTGCCATGGATACAATTTTTTTAACTTAAATTTTAGTTGACATACAGTGAAATACTGGTTTCTGGTGTAGAATTCAGTGTTACATTTTTAATTGCTCTCCTTAACAATCTTGATCCAAAAGCTTTAGAAGTAAACAGCTCTCTACCATTATCCTATTACGAGTGAACAGTCTCTCAATCCTGACCTAATTTTTAGAAAGAAAAAAAAAATCATTCTGAAATACAGTTTCTACAAACATTTTCCTGTGGGTGATTTTACTAGCTTATTAAACATTTGTAATCACAGAACTTAAAATATGGAACCACAGGCGTGTTAGCACAGTGTGTAATCTGAGTGCTCGCAGGATATCCAGCACTCACGGTGAGCCGATTTCTAGAACTGTCGCTGCACCAGCTGTCCGGGGAGCGGAAGCTGCCAGTCCACCCTCCCTTGGAGGAGAATAGGTGGTAGCAACAATCCATGTGGGCGGAAACTGAGGAAATGGAGGACTAAAGTAGAGGAGGAGGGGAAGGTGGCGCACGCACGGCTGTGATGGAATAAATGACACAGCTTGAATTCAGCAGTGCTTCTGTTCCTGTTTTTAGACTGATGATGTGCAAAGCCCCTTCTTTCTCCCCCTCCTTTTTAAATTAGCAAACATAATCCTTACTAAGCACCTGGCCGCCTTGCTCCTAGACCGCATCGGTGTCTGTCTCCTTTCATCTGTCATTTTAATGCAAAATATGAATGCAGTTTCACTGCTTTAAGAGATTCACTGGGAGCCTACTGATAGTTTTCCAAGGACAAGAGCACTTAAAAATACATCTTTTATCAGAATTTCAAGTATTGGAATAATAGAGGAGTGATGACAAGAATAAGCAAATGGCTTGGGGAAAATCATAATCTACTTTCCAAAAGTAACAGTTTTTAAGAGTACTATTGCTGACACAACTCATAATTAAGTTGTTACATAATTAAAATGAAAAAATAGACTATGTAACTAAATGTTATGCTTTCAGTTTCCCCCCCCCTTTTTCCCCAAAGGGATGAAGAATAAAGGATGTAGCAGGATTGGGCTGAAATGATTAGTCCAATTACACAAACATATTTTTGGTTGATTTGGATAAATATTAAAAATTTTGTTACATCAATATATCAGCATGACCTTTTCTTCAACAACACAAATGTTTAAATCCCCTTTGGCTGCTCATGTGAATTCAGCCCAACCACCAGGCATGTACCTGGCTGCAATTAGCTGTAAACACACAATTCCCAAGGTAGGCTGCTTAAGGTTGGGTGGAAAGGCTGCCATTAGCATTTCTTAGACACAGTCAGATAGGTTATTGCTATATGAAGGCCTAAGCATCCTCCTGGACAGGAATGTGTCTAGCAGTGCTAGTTTCTGACTCTAGGTATATTCTTCATAGGATAATCTTTTATCAGACATTATTTGAGTTGAGTATATACACAGAGTAAGATGAGACTATCTGAAAGCTTTAAAAGCTCCAGTTCTTTTGTGTCTTGAATATAATCATCGAAGTGGCAATTCAGCCAAGTCTGTGCCTATGTCCTGTACCATGAATCAGGAACACCAGTTACTTCATGCGCCCCCTTCACTGAGTGTGTGTGAAAGCTTACATACAAAAAGTGGGGCAATAGCTATACAGAAAAGAGGACAGGTAAATATAAACATAGAAAAGATGTCAAGTTGGACACATACCTTCCAGGACACTTGGTTATGGAAAAAAACAGAGTGTGTAATTGATGGAATTAAATAATTATTCATGGGAGGAAAATGTCCAACTATGGGGACATGGCAGAATGCTTTTGGGAATTCTCCATTCAAATGTGGGTGTAAACACCACCTTATTTAATTTGTGATATGTGTCTTTACAAGTTCCACACTTAGAGCATGTGCTAAAGTCTGTGCTACAGAGCTAATGTGAAAATAGCCTATTTCTAAAATTACATTCTTGTTGCTGTTACTGCATGCATCTACTTTTGAAAATAATTAGACTGCTTAATATCTTAAAAACTCAATTTGAGAAATCTCATGAATAAAATATTCACTGGGATTTCCATTTGACAATGTGTGAAATAATGGATCCCAGTACCATATTTATGTTATAAAATTATAGTTCCACATTTGACAAAGAATTTTCTAGGTACAGACTAAAAGATCTTTGGTCTGTTTTATCCTTTTAGCTGTATTGGACATTGTCAAATTATCATAACTCTGATAAAATTTAGCTCAGTTGAAGACCTAGTTCTTCACATAAAAGATTATGGTTAATCTAAACTGTGGATGGATTACCTCAGATTCACAGAAAATGCATTTCCATTTTCAAAAAAGATAACTATTTCGAAGACTTTAAATACTTTCACAACTTATAGTACGATTGTTTTGTGAAGTAGTATATACTATTAAGACATGGGAGTTTGATCTCAGGTTGATCTGGATTTTATTCTTTGGCCTACCACTCACTTGCTTTTTAGGCCTACACAGTCATAAAGTCACAAAGTCTTGGTTTTCAGATTTATTCAGTGGAGATGACAATTTATCTCATGGAAATTTTCATGAGGGTGTAAATGATATGAGTAAGTTGTTTAGGACAAGGAACAGAGGTATTGACCTAAAATCAGGAAGTTGAATCAGTTCATATTCAAAAAGAAATTAAGGCAATCTAAGTTGTAAGGAGGATCAAGCCAAAGAGGAAAATGATCTTGTTTCAATGAAATAAAAATGTCAGAAGTAGTTAAGTTGAGGTCTTATCCTCCACCAGTAGAGAATGTGAAGAGATGGAGTGAAAAGGAGAGACTAAGTATTACATAATTCAGCAGTTCATATTGAAAGTTTTCATCTTCAGGTCAGTAGATCAAATATGATCTCAGGCAGTACAGAAGACTCTAAATATACCGGTTGTTCCTGCTGCGAAAAAGACAAGAGTATAATTAAGCTCTCATCCCACCCAGGTCCACACCAGACTCTGCTCACCCAGGAATGAGTCACTGCTCTGATGGGCTGATTGCCCTGGGCAGAGCCAAAGTAGTGATTAAATGGCTCAGAGCTTTGGAGCTTGAAGGAACCTCTGCTTTAATTCTCCCTCAAGCTTAAATTAAGGCTGGTTCTGGAGGATATCCAGTGATTGCTAGGGATTTAAGAGGATGGTCTTCTGCAAACCATCCACATGAACTGATGCCAATAGACTCTTCACTGAGCAGATGAAGTGCGGGTTGGGGAGCTCTTGGGCTAATTTGTTTCTCATACATGATGAATGTTTTCAAATATAAATTATTGATTGTGCTTTAAAATTGACTGTATAAAATGAATTTTCAGTTAACCTACACTCCAAATGGTCTGCAACAAATAAACAACTAAAGACATGAAAACATTTCTTTACTCAACATGTGACTTAAGTTATTCCTTTGAATAAAACATTACTTCCCCCCCCACCCCGGGCTCTATAATATCTTGTTTTATCACATGAGAAGACTTTATCATAAGGATCAAAAAAGGCCCTTTCTAAACTGCTCAAAATAATCTATTTTAAGTTGATTGGCCCAGAAGTTTATGGTGGATACTAATTAGTTTCACTGGTTGAACATGATGGTACTGCTAAGATCCATGGCTTAAGTTTTACATATCTAGGTTATCCACAGATTATTTATGCATTGTATATCCAAGTTATCCGTGGATGTTTGCACATTGCCTATCCAACTGTGCATGGAGAATTTTAGTTCCACACCCACATTTGTGCACATTCATGGTGATATGAATTATAAAACATCTACCATATTAAATATGTGAGAAAGATTGTATTCAACCCATCACCACTCTTCATTGTTCAAAATGAATATATTTGGGGGAGTTATGAGAACGAAGTGTACTTATGTACAAAGTGACTCATATGCATTTGATTTTGGACTAGGCTTATAATCAAAAACGGACAGAATTTACATAGGGTATATATTATTATCATGGTAAATAAGTTCCTTTAAAGTATTTGGACAAGTGATACTTGGGTAGCTCAGTCGGTTCAGTGTCTGACCCTTGATTTCGGCTCAGGTCATGATCTCAAGGTCCCGGGATGGGGCTTCATGCTCAGTGGGGAGTCTGCTTGGGAGTCTCTTCCTCTCCCTCTTCCCTACCTGCTCGCTCACTCTCTAGATCAATCAATCAATCAATCTTTTTTTTTTTTAAGTATTTGAACAGTTGGGTTTCATATTTAGTTATAAGTAACTGAAAATGCTTTTCTTCCACTGGAAAGAAGAATATTCAGTTCATCATGATTAGAATCACCACTGTGAGGCTGTGTCCCTCTCATACATTGTTAGCTTCTATTTTTCCAATTTGATTCAAGGGGCCTTGAACAGTGAACTATATAATGAAAGCTTTAGAGTTGAACTCAGATCATGGACTGTACTCTGGAACTTACATTCCAGCTCTTGCATTTGGGGCAAATGTTTAACTCCTCTCAGACTTGTTTTTTTTTTTTTTTTAATTTGGTGAAACAGTTTGTGAGCTGATAAGCTTATAAGGTATTTTAAAAAAGAAACAGAAGTATTCCCTGAATTTCCACATTATGCCTAGCTAAGTCTTAGACACTAAAAGTACTGTTTGTAAAACCACATTGTCTCTCCTTTTTCTTTTTTAGACAATTGTTTGTTAAAGACATTGGTTCAGATGTAAAACATAATTATTTAATATTTGTATATGTTGCAAAATGATCATTACAACAAATCTAGTTAATGTCACCATAGTTACGATTTACTTGTGATGAGGACTCTTAAGAACTACTCTCTGAGCAACTTGCAAATATAAAATACAGTGTTATTATAGTCACCCTGCTGTACTTATTTTTTTATAATTTAGTTTTAATCTTTTGACCTCCTTCACCCATTTTGCTCCCTGCTTTCCCAACCTCTGGCAACCACCAGTCTGTTTTCCGTATCCATAAGCTTTTGTTTTGCTTTGTTTTGATTCCACGTATAAATGAGATCATGTGGTATCTGTCTTTTTCTGACTTATTTCACCTAGCATAATGCCCTCAAGGTCTGTCCATGTTGTGGCAAATGGCAAGATTTGGGCCTTTTTTAAGGCTGAATAATAATCCATTCCATTCCATGTACTTCATACACACACACACACACAAAAGCACAACACACATGTTCTTTATCCATTCATCCACTAATGGATATTTTGGTTATTACCATATCTTAGCTGTTACAAATAATGCTACAATGAATATGGGGATACACATATCTGTTCTAGTTAATGTTTCCATTTTTCTTTAAATATTCAGAGCTGGAATTGCTAGATCATATGACAGTTCTATTTTTAATTTTTTTAAGTACCTCACTACTGTTTTCCTTAGTGGTTGCACCAATTTACATTCCCATCAACAGTGCACAAGGATTCCCACATCTTCACTGGATACTTTTATATTTTGTCTATTTAATAATTGCAACTCTAACAGGTGTGACCTGATACCTTGTGGTTTGATTTTCATTTTCCTGATGATTAGTGATGTTGACCATCTTTGCATGTACTTATTGTCCATTTATAGGTCTTCTTTGGAAAAACATTATTCAGAATTTCTGCCCATTTCTTAATCCAATTGTTTGGAGTTTTTTGCTATTGCACTGTATGTGTTCTTTATGTATTTTGAATATTAACCCCATATCATATATTTTCTCTCATTCAGTATGGTATTTTTTCATTTTGCTAATGGTTTCCTTTGCTGGGCAGAAGGTTTTCAGTTTAATGTAGTCCTACTTTTTTGTTTTGTTTTGTTTTGCTTTGCTTTTGGTGCCAGATTCAAAAAAAAAAAAATGATCACCAAGATTGATGTCAAGAAGTTCACCATCTGTGGTTTTTTCTAAGAGTTTTATGGCTCCAGGTCTTACATGTAAGTCTTTAATGCATTTTGACTTAATGTTTGTGCATGATATGAAATAGTGATTCAGTTTCACTCTTTTGCAGGTAGCTGTCTAGTCTTCCAAGCACCATTTATTGAAGAAACTATTCTTTCCCCATTGTGTCCTCTTGGCTTTTTTTGTCATAAATTAATCGCCCATATATGTGTAGGTTTATTTCTGAGTTCTCTGTTTTGTTCCATTGATCTATCTTTATGCTTATGCCTTACTGTTTTGATTACTTTAGATTTGTAATATAGTTTAAACTCAGGGGGAGCTTGAAATTTCCAGCTTTATTCTTTTTGAGAGACAAAGCCTTTTTGTTGTTGTTGTTGCTGTGACTATGCAGGGTCTTATGTGGTTCTATATAAATTTTAGGATGCTTTATTCTATTTCTGTGAAAAACACCATTGGAATTTTGATAGGATTGCCCTGAATCTGTAGATTGCTTTGGATAGTATGGAAATTTTAAAAATATTCTTTCAGTTGGTGAGCACAGAATATCTTTTTATTTATTTCTGTCATCTTCAATTTCTTTCACCTCTTTCACAGTTTTCAGTGTACAGGTCTTTCACTTCCTTGGTTGAGTTTATTCTTAATTTTTTGTTGTTGAAATTATAAATGAGATTGTGTTCTTAATTTTTCTTCCTGACAGCTCATTATTAGAAATGTATAGAAATACAACAGATTTTTGTATACTGATTTTGCATCTTGAAACTTTACTGAATTTCTTGATAATTTATGACAATTTTTTAAGTGAAGTCTTTAGTGTTTTCTATATATAATATCATGCTATCTGCAAATAGCAACAGTCTTCCTTTCCAACGTGGATGCCTTTTATTGTTTGTTTGTTTTCTTGCCTAACTGTTGTGGCTAGGACTTAAAATACTTTGTTGACTAAAAGTGTCAAGAGTGGGCATTTTTGTCATGTTTCTTATCTTAAAGGAAAAGCTTTTAGCTTTTCACCACAGAGTATGATGTTAGTTGTAGGCTTGTCATATATGGTCTTTATTATGTTGAAGTTTATTCCCTCTGTACCCACTTTGCTGAGATTTTTTACCATAAATACATACTGAATTTTGTCAAATGCTTTTTTCTGCATCTGTTGAGATGACTATGTGATTTTTATGTTTTGTTTGTTAATGTTATGTATCACATTGATTGATTTGAGGATATTGAATCATCTTTGCATCCCTGGCATAAATCTGCTTGATCATGGTGTATGATCTTTTTAATGTATTGTTAAATTTGATTTGAGGATGTTGAATCATCCTTGCATCCTTGGCATAAATCTGCTTGATCATGATGTATGAACTGTGCAATGTATTGTTGAATTCAGTTTGCTAACATTTTGAAGAGAATTGTTGTATCTATGCTCACCAAGGATATTGGCCTGTAATTTTTTTTTTTCTTTTGCTGTTCTGGTCTCATTTTAGAATTAGGGCATACTCATAAAATTAGTTTACAAGTGTTTCCTTCTCTATTATTTTTTTTTTTGGAAGTGTTTTAGGAAGGATTGGAATTAATTCTTTGAATGTTTAGTAGAATTCACTGGTAAAGCTGTCTGGTCCTGGATTTTGGCTTATTGGGAAGTGTTTCATTACTGATTCAATCTCCTTACTAGTAATTTGTTCATATTTTGAATTTTTTTATGATTCAGTCTTGGTGGGTTGTATGTTTCCAGGAATTTACCTATTTCTTCTAGGTTGTTCAATTTGTTGGCATGTTCTTGTTTATACCAGTCTCATAATCCTTTGTATTTCTGTAGTATCGTCCCCTCTTTCATCTGATTTTGTTTATTCGAGTACAGTCTCTTTCTGTCTTTCTCTGGTGACCCTAGCTGAAGGTTTGTCAACTTTATCTTTTCAAAAAAATCAGTTCTTAGCTCCACCAATCTTTTTCTCTTGGTTTTTGGTTTGGCTTTTTGGGTTTTTTGTTTTGTTTTGTTTTGTTTTGGTGGTTGTTATCTCTAGTTCATTCATTTCCACTTTGATCTTTGTTATTTCTATCCTTCTCCTAAATTTGGGTTTGATTTGTTTTAGTTCCTTGAGATATAAAGTTAGGTTGTTGACATTTTTTTCTTGTTTTTGAGGTAGGCACTAATCACTATGAACTTCTTCCCTCTTAGAACTGTTTTTGATGCATCCCATAAACTTTGGTATGTTGAATTTCCATTTTTATTAGTCTCAAACTATTTTTTTGTTTTGTTTTGTTTGCTCTTGATCTCTTCATTTACCCATGGATGTTCAGGAGCATGTTGGCTATCTCCACATATTTGTGACTTTTCCAGTTTTCTTCTAATACTTTTTTTTTTTTAAAGATTTTTATTTATTTATTCGACAGAGATAGAGACAGCCAGCAAGAGAGGGAACACAAGCAGGGGGAGTGGGAGAAGAAGAAGCAGGCTCATAGCAGAGGAGCCTGATGTGGGGCTCGATCCCATAACGCCGGGATCACGTCCTGAGCCGAAGGCAGACGCTTAACCACTGTGCCACCCAGGCGCCCCTCTAATACTTTTTTTTATAACATTGTGTTGAGCAAAGATATTTCCTATAATTTCAGTTTTAAATTTATTAAGACTTTTTTGTGGCTTACTATATGATCTATCCTAGAGAATATCCATGTGCATTTGCGAAAAATGTGTATTCTTTTGCTTTTGGATGGAATATTCTATATATATCTGTCAAGTCCACCTGGTCTACTATGTCTTTTCAAGCCAATGTTTTCTTATTTATATTCTGTCTGGATAACCTATTCATTGATGTAAGTAGGGTTATTTATCCTTCTAAACTACATACTTATATTTACTAATTAGCTCTTCTACTTGTCCTTTTAAATTTATTAATTGGCTTTTACACTTGTCCTTACCTTAAATAATAATCAAAGTAGATGTATATAACTGGCCACCATGAAGAATATAAGATAAAATAATTTTGATAAGAAAGTTAAAGAAAAAAATCAGTCCAATGGTTAATAAAAATTAAACATTTATTTCCTTTATTTCCTGTATTTTTGTGAGGCCTCTAAAACTTTATAACAATATTTTACATTTTCCAATCCAATGTATGACAACGCCAAAAAACTGAAAACTAAAAACCAACATCCAATGACATTTCCAGTAAAACTCAGGAGCAGATTTTCTTCTCTCCTTATCTCAGTCAATACCAAATCAATTTCTTTTTCATCAGATAGAACAGTATTGCAAATTCCTTTTATGAGTGAACTTGCATAATTTCAATCAGTTACTGTTTCTGTCCCCTTATGTTATTTAAATGAAAGAACAGTCTTAAATGGCAGAAATTCATTTATTAAAAGGATTTATTAAATAATTTTCCAAATTTTTACCCTTCTGTGATAACTACAAAATGGCAAAGAACATAGTGACTTTTTTTCTATTCATGTCTAATCAGATTGAATAATATGGAAATAATTTTAACCTGCTTATCACATCTGGAATGCAGTACAAATGCATAACCATATGGAAGATTTATCATTTGAATTAAAATACACGAATGAATTGAAATACTGAAAATGTGTATATATGGCTTAAACTTAGTAAGTTTAGTTTGTGACAAAAAGTATAAAAAAACAACTTTAACTCAAGTAAAATAATGTTATATGGGTACATTAATCTCTATAATTTGGAAATTTTAAATTTATTTCTTCATAATCATCATTGATTTCTAGTTTTTGTTTTAATATCATATTTCTTTTTTTTCTCTTATATTATTTGTTCAAATGTCTGACTCTCCAGCAAAAGCCCTATCTTCCTCAACTGATATTCCCATTTAGCCACTATATTGTGCTTCAGCTAGTGCAGGAGAACGTTTATTATAATAAAGAGTTATGTAAATAATAGTACAGATATAGGCTTTTATGTAGGTATTAAAGTTCTTTGAAAGAAAATGTAGTAACATAGAAAATATTTTTAAAATAATCAAAAAAGACCAAAGCATGATTTAAATTTATCTGATCATAAATATGATTCTAATTTTATGTAGAAATACATACACATACATATGAAAATGCTAAAGATTAGTACACCAAGATAATATTCTACATGCTGAGGATTGAGAGCTAGAAAGTGAGATTAGAGATACTACTTTTCTTCTTTATATATCTTATCTCCAAAATTTCTACAGTGAATATGTATTATTTTTCTAATTAGTATGCATTAAATCATGTTTTAAAATATATTTTAAATATTTTTTATAACAGAATTTAGTGTAAACTCTTTAAAAGGTACTGCCTTACTTCATTAATATCCAATGTGATCTTCCCAGAGACAATCCTGTACCTTTCATTACTCTCCCAGGAATGGAAAAAGCTAAGTTCCTTGTTTACTATTACAAGTTGAGGAAAAATTAATTATTCCACCTTCTCCTAGTTATATCTCCAATTTAAAACTGCATGTATTGAATAGGAAAAACTGAAGTTAAAAAAAAAGTCTGATCTGTCAACTTTGGAGTATTTCAATATGAAGATAATATCAATAAAATGCTATTTGTGAAAGAGTTACTGGTTTCCAGTTGTACACCAAAAAAAAAAAGCACAAGATAGAATTACATTTTGATTTTATCTTTTAAACTTTAGTATGAGCTTTAAATCAGCATGCAGAACTTTTTCAATTTTTATATATTCTTTCCTTTGTGAAAGTAATAAATGTTGAAAGTTTCTATGAAATATAAGTGCTGCTTGATACATTGATAAAACAAAGCTACAAAGAGCATATCGCACAGACAAGACCCAATTGGGCATGAGTTTTAACTATAATCTTAGCTGACATTTATCTAAGATTGTCTTCTACTTTGTCATCACATTATTACAGGTACAAGTTTGGCCCATAATCAGACGTTCTCTAATTCTGCCTGAAAAATCAAGGTTGATTTATTTAAATTTATCTGGAATCCCAAGGCCATTAGAGGATGGATTATTAAATAGAGATGTATGGCTCTCTGCAAGGTAGCCGACATTGCACTATGGTCCATAAAAGTTCTACACTTGCTCCAGTCCTTTAACTTATCAAGGCTCTCTATTTCAGAATAGAAGGTATAAAAAAAAAATAATCTTCACTTTATTGAAAAGCTTCAACCTATCCTGTTTTACTCATAGAAAAATTCTCTTAAACTGACCTTGGAAAGCTTTCTAAGAGATTGCTCTTTTTAAAATGAAATCTTCCATACAAGAATTCTACCCAGGAGGTTTAGAGATGGTTTCATCTCCATTAGGCACATGGAGATTCTGAATAGTTAGATAAATTTCCTGGTCCATTGTATGGATCAGAGCCAGATTCCTGTCTCCCAATTTACCACTCTAATAGTATTTTCTCATTCAGCTTGCATGGATATGAGGACAATGACATATGTGCACATATATTAAATTACTGTCATCCTTTATTAAATTTACATCTCTAAGTGTTTGATTTTCAAAACAAAGATTTGGGTCCTTTAACATCCAAAACAAACCAAGGATGACAAAACTCTAACTTTATCTTAAAAAACCATAAACAAATCTGATTGAGTAACTATTTTGTTATATATCTTTATGCTTGATACATTCGTATTTGAAATTTTGATCTAAATTTAAAATCTCTTGTTACACAAAATATTATATAAGGACTAATTGCAGTTGATTTTCAGTTCATTTTGTGCCTCAGTAAAACAAACTTTATTAACTTCCAAGTCTCCGGAAAGTATCGTTTTTTGTGTTTCTTTTTTTTTTAAGCTCTAATTGTACTTTTAAAAACTCAGTCCATAATTTTTTCTTTTGAAGGAAGAGAACAATTTTTTTTAAAGATTTTATTTATTTATTTGTGAGAGAGAGAGCACAAGCTGGAAGCAGGGGAGCAGAGGGACAGGGAGACGCAGATTCTGCACTGGAACCTGAGATGGACCTTGATCCCATGACCCCGAGGTCGTGACCTGAGCTGAAATCAAGAGTTGGGTGCTTAACCAGCTGAACCACCCAGGTGCCCCTGAAGGAAAATATAAAATTATTTGCCAAGACTACTGACTAAAGCAAGTATTATGGCAAAATAAACACCTTTTTTCATCTAAAATTATTTAAAAGATGAAAATTCCAGAATTTATAACGATAACCTCTATCATGAATTTCTTTTATTAAAATCATAATAAATGAGTTAACAAAAGTTTCAGAATTATGCCTGAGGAAATCTTTCATAAATGTTACAGAGACTTAATGTCTTCAGTTTATAAAGTACTATTTTAATGGTTACACTTTGACTGATTCCCTTCTGTGAGATCAATGTGAGGTGATAAGTTGAATACACCCATGAATGGAGAAAACCATACAAAGCTTCTGAGCTTATGTTTTGAACTAGTGTGTGCTTCTAGGGTCAAGGGTGGGGAGGAAGGACAGGGAATAAAATATTTGGCCTGGGTCATGGCAATGCTGCAGAAATATAAAATAGAAAAAGAACTTAGGATCATGTTGGTGCTTCTTCCTGCCATTACCTTGGGAAAATAGTGCCTGCATTGGTCAGAGATTTGCTAGGAGTAATCTGAAGGCTTACACATTTAAGAGTTTGACTAAAACAGATGAAACTAACTATATTTAGGCAGTGCTTCCCCCACCCCTCTTTTTCTAAATTTATTGGCCTGACAAATTATAATCTAAAGAGGGTCTTCTCCTAATGTTTTACCTGGGGGAAAAATAAGGGTAAAGCTTTTTCTCACTAGGTAGTAAAGAGTGAATTGTCCCTGGTTTTCTGGTGACTCAATCTTCATCCTAGGGCTCATTTGCTCTTTATTCCTTCAACTCTTTGGAGCTGTCATGGCCTTTCCACTTTGTCTGACAAATAGTTGATATACTAAGGGCAAATGAGCTCACTGGGTAATATAAAATAAAAAAATCAACCTCTTCCAGCACACCATTTATTAAATGAACTGTCCTTCACTCTGAAGGTAATCTTGAACTAATAGATGAAATCACCCAAACTCATTTATCCCACATCCACAAAATAATCTGTTATTGCTGGTCCAGAAAATATTAAAAAGCTTATCAACAGCAGTAAAAAGAACCCATCATTCACAAAAAGCTAGTGTGAGAAGGAAAGATAAAGAAAAAATCAAAATTTTTCAGCTAAAGAAATACTCTAAGCCATGAAGCACAAGACTACTGATACATAACATCAATATAAATTGAATCCAATTAAATAATCATTGCAGTTAAGGTATACCACAATGAATTAGAAATTCAAAAACTGAAAATACAAGTGGAAAACAACATTATTCAGGAAGTTAATTGAGGAAAAACAGAAATCAACTCAAATATTCAGATATAAAGTGCCTAAGGAAGGTAAATATGATTGAATGTACAGTGAGATACAGAGAATATAAATACAAAAAGGGAATAGAAATAAAATCTGAAAAAAATAAAATATTTTCTTAAAAGATACCAGAGACAAGCACAGGAGATCCAACATACATACAATTAGAATTGAAAGACTAAAAACAAAACAATGATAGAGCTAAATATTTCAAATTTTTCTGAAATAAAAGCAGCCCTGATCTTTCTATAAAAAGGATTCCTCTTTGTACCAAGAAAAATTAACCTGGCAGGGTTAAGTCCAAATTTATCAAAGTAAAATTATTAGGAAAAACCTGGGCTTCTGGACAAAAAAAGAGTCACTTATGAAAGAAATTGGTATAAATAAAACTATGAAATGTCTGTTCAAAATTTTTTCTATTGTTTAAACTAGGTTGGTTCTCTTATTGACTTATGAGTTCTTTATAAAGTCTATTATTAAGAAATTTTATCATACACATGTTCTCAGATATTTCCTCCCAGTTTGTAGCATTGCATTTTCACATATACTTGTTAACATTTGAAATGTGGCAAGTATGACTTAGGGAAACGGAATTTGAAATTTTTAATTTAGTTAATTGAAATTGAAATACAAATAGACAAAAGGAGGTAGATGAATCCTAATCAGCACTTCATTTTTTATTATTTATTTATTTTTTTGCTGGTCATTTGGCACTTTTCTTTTTTATTTATTTTTTATAATAATTTTTTATTATGCAAGTCACCATACAGTACATCCCTAGTTTTTGGTGTAAAGTTCCATGATTCATTACTTGTGTCTAACACCCAGTGCACCATGCAATACGTGCCCTCCTTAATACCCATCACCAGCCTATCCCATTCCCCTCCCCCCTCCCCTCTGAAGCCCTCAGTTTTTTCCCCAATGTCCATAGTCTCTCATAGTTCATTCCTCCTTCTGTTTACCCCCCTTTCTTCTTCCCTTTCTTCTCCTACCGATCTTCCTACTTCTTATGTTCCATAAATGGGTGAAACCATGATAATAGTCTTTCTCTGCTTGACTTACTTCACTTAGCATTATCTCCTCCAGTCCCATCCATGTTGCAGTAAATGTTGAGAAATCATTCTTTTTGATGGCTGAGTAATATTCCATTGTATATATATGGACCACATCTTCTTAATCCAGTCCTCTGTTGAAGGGCATCTCGGCTCCTTTCGTGATTTAGCTATTGTGGACAATTTTTCTATGAACATTGGGGTGCATATGGTCCTTCTCTTCACTATGTCTGTATCTTTGGGGTAAATACCCAGTAGTGCAATTGCTGGATCATAGGATAGCTCCATATTTAACTTTTTAAGGGACCTCCACACTGTTTTCCAAAG
This sequence comes from Ailuropoda melanoleuca, assembly GCF_002007445.2. NCBI lineage: Eukaryota > Metazoa > Chordata > Mammalia > Carnivora > Ursidae > Ailuropoda > Ailuropoda melanoleuca. Next base: position 51,975,372 of record NC_048232.1, read on the forward strand.
TGGCTGTACCAACTTGCATACCCACCAACAGTGTTAGAGGGATCCCCTTTCTCCACATCCTCTCCAACAATTGTTGTTTCTTGCCTTGTCAATTTTTGCCATTCTAACTGCTTAAGGTGGTATCTCAATGTGGTTTTGATTTGAATTTCCCTGATGGCTAATGATTTTGAATATTTTTTCATGTGTCTGTTAGCCATTTGTATGTTTTCATTGGAGAAGTGTCTGTTCATATCTTCTGCCCATTTTTTGAGTCGATTATTTATTTCTCATGTATTGAGTTTGAGAAGTACTTTGTAGATCTTGGATACCAGTCTTATCTGTAGTGTCATTTGCAAATATCTTCTCCCATTCTGCAGGCTGCCTTTAGTTTTTTTGACTGTTTCTTTGGCTGTGCAGAAGCTTTTTATCTGGATGAAGTCCCACAAGTTCATTTTTTCTTTGGTTTCTCTTGCCTTTGGAGATGTATCATGAAAAAAGTTGCTGTGGCCGAGATAAAAAGAAGTTGCTGCCTATGTTCTCCTCTAGGATTTTGATGGATTCCTGTCTCACATCGAGGTCTTTCATCCATTTGGGGTTTATCTTTGTGTATGGTGTGAGAGAGTGGTCAAGTTTCATTCTTTTGCATGTAGCTGTCCAATTTTCCCAGCACCATTTATTGAAGAGACTGTCTTTTTTCCACTGGATGTTTTTTCCTGCTTTGTCAAAGATTAGTTGCCCAAAGAGCGAAGGGTCCATTTCTGGGTTCTCTATTCTGTTCTATTGGTCTATGTGTCTGTTTTTGTGCCAGTACCATGCTGTCTTTCTGATCACAGCTTTGTAGTACAGCTTGAAATCCGGCAACGTGATCCCTCCAGCTTTGTTTTTCCTTTTTAACAATTCCTTGGTGATTCAGGGCCTTTTCTGGTTCCACACAAATTTAAAGGCTGTTTGTTCCAGTTCTTT
>NC_048232.1:51976413-52001496 GCF_002007445.2 Ailuropoda melanoleuca
CTAAGGGAAAGAACTAGAGAAGAAATGTATTATGTAAATGTGAGAGGATTTAGATTCTGAAGCTGGCAGAAACCTTTGGAAACACTATGGGATAGACACATTTGGGCTTTCATATTCTTGAGTATAGCTGTTATCCCATTCTCCTACCAACTTAGAGGAGAGTTTCCCTTTCTCCAGTGTTTATGGGAGAAAAAATTTTACTTCTATTCAGGTAAATGTAGGCAAATTTCCTCTACATTTATATAATTCTTGCATTTGTTCATTTCTTCAACAAATATTTTTTTTAAATATTTTATTTATTTATGTGACAGAGAGACAGCCAGCGAGAGAGGGAACACAGCAGGGGAGTGGGAGAGGAAGAAGCAGGCCCCCAGCCGAGGAGCCCAATGTGGGACTCGATCCCAGAACGCCAGGATCACACCCTGAGCCGAAGGCAGACGCTTAACGACTGCGCTACCCAGGCGCCCCACAACAAATATTTTTGATTACATACATTTTCTTATAGTTTTTTTTAAAGATATAATTGGCATATAACATATTAGTTTCAGGTATACAATGTAACAACTGGATGTGTGTATATATTATGAAATGATCACCATGGTAAGTCTAGTTAACATCCATCACTGTGCAGAGTTACAAACTTTTTCCTTGTGATGAAAGCTTTTAAGATTTACTCTCTTAGCAACTTTCAAATATACAATAGTATTATGATCTATAGTCACCATGCTATATATTATATCCTCATGATTTATTTATTTTGTAACTGGAAGTTTGTGGCTTTTTATCTCCTTCATCCATTTGCCCAATCTTCCACCACCCTCGCCTGTGGCAACCACGAATCTGTTCTCTGTGTCCATGAACTCAGATTTTTTGTCTAATTTTCTACAGTCTACATAAATGAAATCACATGGTATTTGTCTTTCTATTTCACTTAGCATAATGCCCTCAAGCTCCATCTGTGTTGCCACAAATGGTAAAATTTCATTCTTTTTTATGGCTGAATAATATTCCTCTGTGTGTTTATGTGTGCATGTGACATTTTCTTTATCCATTCATTCATGAACACTTAGGTTGTTTCTATATCTTGGCTATTGTAAACAACATCTCAATGAACATGGGGTACAAATATCTTTTTGTGTTGGTGTTTTGCTTTATAACCAGAAGTGGAACTGCTAGATCATATGGTAGTTCTATTTGAAATTTTCTGAGGCAGCTCCATACTGTTTTCCATAGTGGCTACACCAATTTACTCTCCCACCAACAGTGCACATCCTCACTGTCACTTGTTATTTCTTGTCTTTTTGATATTAGTCATTCTAACAGGCATGAAGTGATATCTCACTGTGGCTTTAATTTGCATTTCCCTAATGACTAGTGAGAGTGAGCATCTTTTCATGTACCTGTTGGCCATCTGTATGTTATCTTTGGAAAAATGTTCAGATCTTCTCAGTTTTTAGATTGGTGGTTTTGTTTTGCTCTGTTTGCTATTAAGTTGTATGAGTTCTTTATATATTTTGGATATTGACCTCTTATCAGATACATGGTGTGCAAATATTTTCTCCCCTCAGTAGGTTGCCTTCTGTGTGTATGTAGTTATGTGTCCTCTGCTGTACAGAGCTTTTTAGGTTGATGCCATCCCACCTGTATATTCTTACCTGTTATTTTTCATAGATTAATTGACTATATATGCATAGGATTATTTCTGGGCTCCTTAGTTTTTTTCATCTGTCTGTGCGTCTAATTTTATGCCAATACCATATTGTTTTGATTACTATAGCCCTGTGATATAGTTTGAAGTCAGGGAGCATGATGCCTCCAGCTTTGTTTTTCTTTCTCAAGATTGTGTTGGTTATTTGGGGTTTTTAATGGGTCCATCTTCAAATATTTATCAAACATTTTCTGTGGACAAAAGATAGCTCTAGTTCTAAATGCATACTAGTGAGGTAAGCATCGTGCTCTCATGTGATGCATAATCCCAAAAATAAATCCCACGTTATAGCATTGGAGTAAAAAATTTGGCACTCATCAATTATAAAAACACAAAACATTAGAAAATTAAAATTAGGGGCGCCTGGTGGCACAGCGGCTGAGTGTCTGCCTTCGGCTCAGGGCATGATCCTGGCGTTATGGGATCGAGCCCCACATCAGGCTCCTCCGCTATGAGCCTGCTTCTTCCTCTCCCACTCCCCCTGCTTGTGTTCCCTCTCTCGCTGGCTGTCTCTATCTCTGTCAAATAAATAAACAAAATCTTAAAAAAAAAAAGAAATTTAGAAAGTTAAAATTAATATAAAGAGATTTGTTTAGTGTGGAGAGTTAAATGAAGTGAAGTAATGGAGGGTTAAACTTTTTCCCTCTACCTTTTAGTATCCAGAAGAGTGTGGAAAGGCTAGGAAAAATATTACAGATCTAAAAATAAAAAAGAACCTAATTTTGAAGTTAGGTGTTGTGAATTCTATTAATTCATTTATTTATTCTGAAAATATTGAGTTCTTACTATGGGCCACACACATAAAGACTAATAAGATATTCTCTAGATAAGAAATATAATTAGAATACAATGTAACAATTATAAAAAAGAACCACAATGTTATAAACAACATGGAAGGGCCACTTAATACAAGCAAGCATATATTGTAATTTAAGAAAACTTGGACACTTGGAATTTAAGAGAACTTGGGCACATAAGAAAAAATTCCAGGAAGGATCATGGTGTAAAATAGATACTGTACAGAAAAGGCACTGTATTTGAACTAGAGATTCAAATCTCACAGCTCCCTATGAATTTGGGCACATGACATTAACTTTCTGAGCCTCAATTTCCTCATACATGTCACAGAATTACACCTTCTACAAAGGGTTGTTGCAAGAATTTAAAATATAGGTCCAGGTACTGATGCATAGCAGATCCTCTATAGATGGTCACTAGTGTTAGGATTGTATATAGAGGCTTATAAATTCAAGTTTTAAGAGTTGTCAAGGACGTTCCAGATAAAGAAAACACAAACCCAAACAGAAAAGTTGTAATAATAGAATGACTTTGTATTAGGTCTCCAGGTAACAATTGAGAAAGTGGAAGGAGGTGGGCTGAATAGAGAAAAGGTTGGTAGAGAATGACTCTAGAGAGGTAAATGGTAGAAGTTAGGTAATGAAGGACTTGTATGATAGGATACAGAATCAGATTTTTTTTGTTACAGAAAATTACTCTGGCAACAACTGAAGTGTGAATTAGAGATGAGCAATATGGCAGTTAGATCACACACAAAACATTTGGAGACATTTATCCATTCCTTCTATGTACCTGGCACAACAATAGGTGATATTAATAGACAAATGAAAAGATATCTACCTTTAAATCCAGGAGAAAAATGATGAAGACTGACATAGTGGAAGCAAAGGGAGTGAAATGTGCACAACAGATTTGGAGAACTTCGGAGGTATAATTGACAGGAATATATAACCCCATGGCTGTGAGATAGGAGGGACAGAGAAGGGTCAGTATGATGGTCAACTTGCTGATTGAATCACTGGGTAAGTTAGGGGCAGGTTAGCCCTGAGTGAAGAACATAGTCTCTAGAGGAAAGAATGCTTGGGTTCAAATCCTGGCTTCATCATTTTGTAACTGACAACATGGGTAACTCCTCCACTGCCTAGTGTTATGCCGGCAGTAGAACAGGGGAGACTTGAAGTTCAGTAAAGTGGAGAAATTTTTCTAGAGTGAAATTTTTATAATGAATAAAAAAGCTTTAAGCAGAAATACAAGCAAGGTATGTGGGGAGGTGTGGCTGCTGTCCTGCCCAAGGCAGGAGCCACCAGCTACATGTGACTAATGAAGCTGAAATTCAATTTAAAAAATTTAGCTCTTTAGTCACACCAGTTGTACTTTAAATGCTCAGTAGTTAAATGTGTCTAGTGGCTACCATATTAGACAACAATTGCACAAAATATTTTCATCACAACAGATGTATTGGACAGTGCTGAGCTCCTTTTAAGAACTTAGAAAGAACAAGATGAGAACATTTTAAAGAGAGGTAGGAGAAAGAGAGATGTTCCTGGACATTTCAGGGTGAGTTTAGAGTGCAGACATATTTTTGTTCCATGTGAATGTTTACCAAATCCCCTCTCCAGTGGAGAGAAACTTAATCAAGGACACCATATCATTCAGTCTCATTCTAGCCAACTGACAATTTGTCCAATGGGTTATTGAATAAAGTGGTTATTTGAGAGTAAAGAACAATATTCATCAGCTCAAAATCACAGTCTTTGACTCAATGCTGACCTTTCTATACCACACACAAGAACCCAATTTTCCAGAAAAAAACCACCAGCCCTGTTCCCCCAACTCACTAACACACTCCAAAGGGTACAACCAACCAGATACCTAATATTAAGCATATGACATTGTATACCTTCTATTATGGAGAGGACTTGAAAGAGGCACATATTCTGGATTTAGATGTTTCTCTGCTCATCATGTTATACAAGCACAAACATTCTTAGACTTGCTAAATGCCTTATCCACTCTTCTGGTTTGATGGAATGATCGCCTTAAGGAAATTTGTTTTATGGAAAAGATGAAATTCAAAATTATTATTCATAAGACTTCTCAGTTAACTGATGATCAAGAAGCAGCTGGTATTATAAAATGATGAAATTTCTTTTTTTTTAGTTTTATTTTATTATATTATGTTAATCACCATACAGTACATCCCCAGATTCCGATGTAAAGTTTGACGCTTCATTAGTTGCGTATAACACCCAGTGCACCATGCAATACGTGCCCTCCTTACTACCCATCACCAGTCTATCCCATTCCCCCACCCCCTCCCCTCTGAAGTCTTCAGTTTGTTTCTCATAGTCCATAGTCTCTCATGTTTCATTCCCCCTTCTGATTACCCCCCTTTTCTTTATCCCTTTCTTCCCCTACCGATCATCCTAGTTCTTATGTTCCATAGATGAGAGAAATCATATGATAATTGTCTTTCTCTGCTTGACTTATTTCACTTAGCATTATCTCCTCCAGTGCCGTCCATGTTGCAGCAAATGTTGAGAATTCGTTCTTTCTGATAGCTGAGTAATATTCCATTGTATATATGGACCACAGCTTCTTAATCCAGTCATCTGTTGAAGGGCATCTCGGCTCCTTCCATGATTTGGCTATTGTGGACAATGCAGCTATGAACATTGGGGTGCATATGGCCCTTCTCTTTACTACGTCTGTATCTTTGGGGTAAACACCCAGTAGTGCAATGGCTGGGTCATAGGGTAGTTCAATTTTTAACTTTTTAAGGGACCTCCACACTGTTTTCCAGAGTGGCTGTACCAACTTGCATTCCCACCAACAATGTAGGAGGGATCCCCTTTCTCCACATCCTCTCCAACAATTGTTGTTTCTTGCCTTGTCTATCTTTGCCATTCTAACTGGCGTAAGGTGGTATCTCAGTGTGGTTTTGATTTGAATTTCCCTGATGGCTAATGATTTTGAACATTTTTTCATGTGTCTGTTAGCCATTTGTATGTCTTCATTGGAAAAGTGTCTGTTCATATCTTCTGCCCATTTTATGATTTGTTTATTTGTTTCTCGTGTATTGAGTTTGAGAAGTTCTTTGTAGATCTTGGATACCAGTCCTTTATCTGTGGTGTCCTTTGCAAATATATTCTCCCATCAAAATGATGAAATTTCTATTAAAGTTTTTTCCAGCCTAACAATTCAAACCATTTTTAGGTTTGGACTCTATCTTATGCCTAGAGGATGTGCTATATGGTCTTTATGTATGTTGTCTTTCTTTCATAGCCAGAACTCGTGTGTTAGGTCTTCTCTCTGGAGTTTGACATGAACTTGCCCCTAGGAAAGTAAATGGCCCACTTGTTTGTTTTATGTAACTGAAGTGATATCTCTACCAATTAAAAACTGATACTGCTACTTGGCCAGTTGAGGTTCTGCATATCAATCAGTGAGCAATCCTAAAATGAAGGTTATAGAGTTGCCATGGGCAATGGATCTGTTTTAAGGAAAACTGGGTTCCTGTTTCCCTACAGGAATTCCAGCCCTGTTTATGCTTCTCTACATATTATCTCTTTCATACTTACTATGTTTTAACATTATATAAAATTTACTTATTTATTAGTGTTTAATGTTACATATTATACATTACTTCATTATTGAATGTTAGTGACTCAGGGACAGAAAGATTTGTCCACCGAAGTATCTCACTGTATAGAACAGTGCCTAAATGTGTAAGTAATTAAACAAATATATATTAGTGACTTGAAGCATGAATGGAGCCAGAGACTCCCCTAATGTCACCGGTTCAGTGATAAAAGGCATTGGAAATAATCCATTATACATAGGATCAGATCTAACAAGAATATTCTAAGTCATCTTTACAAGTTGAAACAAATAAAACATACATACTCAAGGTTCTGGCTAAAGGCAAAAGTAACAATGAGTTGATAATAGGGTTAAAAGTCATAAAGACCAGTTATGACCCCATGACAGAAGAGGACTAGGCCTGCACAAAGCAAGGGTTTTATCTGTGCTTGCATTTTTCCTTCTTTTCTCCCTTTCTTCCACCAGCATTTGTAGATCATTTTTATTGAGATGGGTTAATAACAGACTTAAGGAAGTAAAAGTTGTCACCTGAAGTCTTGGACTTAGACACCTAGGCTCTTGGGGCTGTCTGCAATAACTGATGAGATTTTGGATTGTTTGCTTTTCTGGAGAGAATTGGGTATGTTTTCAATTTTAAGGTTGGTTATGTTATGGGGAAGTATTATTTTTAGAGATGTAGTTTAGGTAGAAGGATATATGAGGAAATCAAGTAGCCAAAGGAGTAATTTTGTTAACATTTCATGGTTTGAGCAACCATCAACACTGAGCCCTCCTTCTACTGGTAGAAGAGGAAACAACATGTGTTTGTTCCATTTCTCCCTATGGAGACAGAGAAATGACATCTACGAGCAGTGAGGGTATATGAAAGTATGTGAAGCTCAGCCTTGAGTATTGTATCTGAAATGAATGATGTAAAGAAATAAGATGGTTGACATTTATTAAAGGTGGCTTTGACTGTGACCATTATGTGCCAAGTCCAGCTGTAAGTGTTTTACAAATATTAACTCATTTAGGAACTTTTAGTAGTCATTGGTGCTCTTTGCCAAATGTTCTGGGCTCAGTATGATTGCACTCCCTGATGCCCTTCTGGTATAACTAAATGACCAGTTTGGGCTAGTGAGTTGTAAGTAGAAATGATAGGTGTCACTTTTAGGCCTACCAACTAGTTGCCAATATCATACTCTCCAGCCCTCTCTTAAAGGCCATTTACAATGCTCCAGGGAATATCTCTTCCTTCAGCCTGGATATAGGAGTCTGGATGATAAAAACATAGAGCTGTCACCTAGCCAACCCATAAATGAACATGTTCCATGAGCATAAAATGAATCTTTGTTTTTAAGTTAGTGAGATTGGGAGGATATTTGTTATCAGGGTATATCCTGGCCTAATACCAACCCTTATGACTAGGTATTGTTATTCCCATTTACAGAGAAAACTGAGCCACAGAGAGATTAAGTAACTTAAACAAGCTCACACAGTAGGAAGCAGCAGAGCCAGAATTCAGACTCAGGCTGGCTTCAGAGTCTATGCTCCAACTGATAGGCTATGCTGCCTCCATAGACTGTCATTTATAAAGGCTAATTTCTGTTTTTTCTGATTTTTGGAATTCCAGACTTTGTTACTGTATGTCTTCCAAGATTCTCCATTAGCTACCATTATTAGTGCAGGCCCTCCAATATGTTTAACTTTTTTTTTTTTTTCAATAGCCAGAGTCGTTGTGGTACTTATAAGCCAGACGCCTGAAAGAAATATGTGTATATGTTTATCTTAAAAGCAAGAGGGATTTACTGAAGGAGTTTAAGCAAAGGATTTACATGACGCAATTGTATTTAAAATAAGCCAGATGACCTTTATATATATGCCACAATTAATTAAAAATATATTAAAACAAATTGACTAAAAATAACAATGTTGATAGGATATCTCAACATTTCCAACAAATTGAGTCATAAATGTTAGAGAAGTTTAAATAATTGGAAAACATAGTAATATTCTCTTCTCATTGTAACGCTAACCTCAAATAAATCCAAACTCAGACACGGTATACTCTTTCCAATCCTAAGAAATGGTTTCTATAAAGGTATGACTAAGGAAATATATTCTGAAAGTCCCACAGAGCTACTCTTCTATTCACTATTGATTTTAAAGTGTTTTCAAAACTTCTGGTTAAACATTTAGAACTCTATTTTAGAGGTAACAAAAGAAGCTCTGAAAAACTAAGACTGCATTTAACATTTAATAAAACTGCCAATTGCTTTTCAATTCAGTAGCTGAAAAAATATTTAGACAGTAAATTGAAAGTTTTTATACCTATCATTGAAGAGTGGTGTTTATTTCCAGAATGTCTCAGGTAGAAATATGTAATCAGGCTGAGGTCTAAGAAAATTTTTGTTTACAGTGGCTCATACTCAATACCTTCTCCTAGAAGTGAGACCATACTTACTTACTGCCAACTTTTGCCTTTCATTGTTTCCATAATTGCCAGACACTTTAAGTCAGATTTTAAAAATCTGAAAATAAAACCGCAATTTCACCCATTACACTTGAAAACTGCAGAGAAAGTTTTCAATTAATTGTCTGTATTGTGCCATTCCTAGAGAATATAGGTGTAGATGTTAGCACACAAAATCAACAATTTTTAGTTTTTAGGGTTCCTAAGATGATAAGACTCATAAAATACAAAGAACATAAATTTCATTTAGGCTGTATAAAAGAGAAGCTATGCTTATAAAGCTCTTTTTTCCCTCTTTTATAGAAGAGTTAGGTATATTCATGTGTGCATGTTTATTTTGATTTGCTATTATGGGTTTTTTTGGTTTGTTTTTTTACAATTATTCCAATTGTAATGACTTCTTTCTATGTGAATAGAGAATATTAATAAATTTAGGTTTGCCAGAGGTCAATGCATTCTTTTCATAAAATTACATTTGCATATTTGCACTTAGAAAGAATGAATTAACATACGCAAATTCTACGGCTTTTTTTTTTTTTTGGTAGATCTTGCTGCATGACCCTATTGTCTTAATCTACTTAGAGTGAGGTTTGTCCATTTGTTTGAGGTCTAATAAGATTACTAAGCAAGGACCTTTGCTTAGCAAGTAGTGTTGGGAATAAAAACCAGGGATGCAGTGAATAAATTTTTGTCATTAACATTGCCTAGTCATGGTATAAATTTTTATTGTAAGCTTTCTCCAGTGATAGAGAAGAATGGTCAAGAATTTGGATGCTGAGGTAAAACTGTAGGCTGGAGATGACCTTTGTCCCAGCATGAGCAAGCCTGGCAGTTTATATGCCCAGGACCACTGAGACCTTGAAAGCATTAACTATTCAAAAGGGTACTGAAAGCAGTCATGAGACAGTATTGTCTGGATATTACTTTTAGTAGAATATTAATGGGCACAGCCTGACTCAGAAAACAGAGTCCCCTAAAGTCGGGAGACCCTAAAACAATGAATTGACAGTGTCTATTTAGAATCCAGTACAAAACACCTAAAATAAGAACTAAGATTGTACTATTTGTGTAGTATATTTCTCTAATAGTGAATATGAAAAAACTGAGCTTTGCTGTTTGTGCTGGGAGTTTTACCATTATCAATCTCATCTGTCTAAATACTTACTATGTGATTATTACATGGACAAGAATGTAACAATGAAAGGAATAAGCATTAATTCCAAATTAAGATTATGACTGAAGTCTGTCAATTGCCCATTTTCTTAGTCCCTTAAATGAGGAAAGAATAGTTCTTATAATTATATTATTTATTTACCTGAAAGGAACAGGAAAAGCTAAACATATGGTTTAGAATCACAATTAGATGGTTCCTTGCGGTGAGCTCAGTAATCCATGGTAATTTGATACAAACTGACATTTGGCTAAAACTGTGACAAGGATAAAAGCCAATTTTCCTTGGGAAATAAGTGAATAATCTCCTACAATCCGGAAACTGGGAAAAATAGGAAGTACAGGCTAAAATTTAGATTTGTAGTTGAATATAAGCTCCTAAGTGTTATAGGACTTTCCTTCCTCCAGATTTTCAGCAAGACTGTAACTCGCAGTCGCCCCTTAGATCCCTTTCTTTTTGCCTTACACACTTGTTTATTTTTCTTGAAAATGTCCCCAGTGACTGCAGACATTTTTCTTAACAGGTGATTTTTCAATGAAATGTCATTTTGGCTTTGTGAGTATCCTTAGTGGCATGTACCAAATGACTCATTTCATTTGTGACCAGAGCCAAATTCAAATTTAATTTTCCAGAGGGAACAAGTTAATGTATAACCTATTGTGCCACCTGGCATCCTAAATTAAATTTCCTGAACGGCTTTTACTGAGAACAGAATCAGGTATAGGTTTTGTAAAGGCATTTTCAGCTGTCAGCTGTGATTTCAATCACTTTCATAGTTATATAATTAATCCATTTGTTATAATTAATAAACAATAAATACCCAGGATTCTTAATTTTGAAAATGACAACTGGATCATTTAGTTCTATGGAACTGCAATGGGGTACACTCTAACATTAGAGAAATATGAAAACCTGCCATTATAATCATAAATTAGATATTGTGCCTCACGAATGCTATCATAGAGTGGAATGTTCATTAGAGTCATATCCAAACCAGTTTAATTCCAAAGCTCATATTTCTACCACATAATGGTAGAGTTATAGGTATTTTGTTGCATTTCATGAAAAGGGTGAACATTATGAAGTTAAATACAGGAAAAAAGAGTTTTCAGACTACTTCAAAATGGTGTCTAGACACAAAGCCCTAATAACTTATATATTAAAAAACAAAAACCAAAACCTGAGGCTGTGTATATACAGAGTTCTGAGTTATTATTAAGGCCACTTGCTATGCTGAGTAGCCTGTCATGTTACTTAAACACTATAATTATAACACAATAAGTGTCCTGTAACTCATCAATTTACATTCTAGCAGCAATTTGCTCACTCATGTCCAAATATTCAAGATTACTTTATATGTTTGGCTAAACCCAAATGAGCCATTTTAAATAGTAAATAAAACATTTTATACTGCTTTGTTTTTTAAAAAATAAGATGACTTTGTGAATGAAATGATATTTTCTTCTTTATTCTTATTTCAGAAACAGTTACTCCCTTTCTTATTCTTAATCAGAAGTTAAGACTATAGATCCTGAATCAGATTCAAATCTCAGGTCTACCACCTCTTAGCTGGGCAACTTTGGGAAGTTGTATGACCTCTCTGGGTTCTACCTAGATAGTGGGGATGACAATGATGGTAATAACAAGAAGTATAACACTGACCTCATTTAGTAATTATGGGAATTAAACAATTTTATTTATGTAAAGAACTTTAGGTTCTCTGCTTCTCCCCATTTGACAGACAGCTGCATCTTCTGGTGCAGTGCCAGGGACACATGGTGAAGGTCAGAGTAAATGGATTTGGCCATATTGGGCACCTGGTCAGCAGGGCTGCTTTTATCTCTGGCAAAGTGGTTACTGTCGTTATTAATGACCCCTTCATTGGCCTCAACTACATGGTCTACATGTTCCAGTATGATTCCATCTACAGCAAATTCAACAGCACGATCAACAGCACAGTCAAGGCTGAGAATGGGAAATTTGTCATCAAGAGAAAGCCCATATCATCTTCCAGGAGCAAGAATCCTGGCAACATCAAATGGTGTGGTGCTGGTGTTGAGTACGTTGTAAGGTCCACTGGGGTCTTACCACCATGGAGAAGACTGGAGTTCATTTGAAGCGTGGCCAAGAGGGTCATCATCTCTATCCTTTCTAATGATGCTGTGTTAGCGATGGGTGTGAACCACGAGAAGTATGACAACTCCCTTAAGGTTCTCAGCAATGCCTCCTGATGCTTGGCCCCTCTGGCCAAGGTCATCCATGACAACTTCGGCATTGTGGAGGGACTCATGACCACAGTCCAGGCCATCGTTGCCACCCAGAAGACCATGGACAGCCCCTCTGGGAAGCTGTGAAGTGATGGCCATGGGGCTGCCCAGGACATCATCCCTGCTTCTGTTGGCACTGCCAAGGCTATAGGCAAGGTCATTCCTGAGCTGACTAGGAAACTCACTGGCCTGGCCTTCCAAGTCCCCACCTCCAATATGTCAGTTGTGGATCTGACCTGCTACCTGGAGAAAGCTGCCAAATATGATGACATCAAGAAGGTAGTGAAGCAGGCATTGGAAGGCACCCTCAAAATCATCCTGGGCTACATCGAGGACCAGGTTGTCTCCTGTGACTTTCACAGTGACACCCGTTCTTCTACCTTCGGTGCTGGGGCTGGCATTGCTCTCAATGACCACTTTGTCAGGCTCATTTTCTGGTATGGCAATGAATTTGGCTACAGCAACCAGGTGGTAGACTTTATGGTCCACATGGCCTCCAAAGAGTAAGAGCCCCCTGGACCACCAGTCCCAGTGAGAGCAGGAGGAAGAGAGAGGACCTCAGTTGCTGGGAAGTCCTTGCCCCAACTCATCCCCTAGTGAGGATCTCATGACCTCTACACAGTGTCCATCCCAGACCCCCTAAAGAAAGGGAGGGGCTTGGGGAGTCCTAGTTTGTCATGTATCATCAATAAAGTATACTGTACCCCAAAAAGAAACCAAACTTCAAACTATACTTACACATGGTGAGTGCTCAAAAAACATCATGTACTACTATTAGTTATTAAAGTCTTCATATTTATAGTGCCTTAGCGTGGTCGCTGGTCTATCTGTAATACTCAGTTCCCACTCACTACTATATTTTTTTCTCCTTTTCTTCCTTTTTGCCTCATTTCTTCTGACAATAGTTGTTAAATAAAAATTGCAAAATATTTAGAAATAAAGAAGATATGTGATGTCTTTCCATCTAAGCACATGTACTATAAATATTTTGGGATGTTTTTTCTCAGTTCCCACAAGGTATACATATATACACTGCTATCACGTTATATGTATAATTCTAGGTCTTGCTTTATTCACATAATGTAAAAAATTTTTAAAAATACCTTAATTACAGGGGCGCCTGGGTGGCACAGTGGTTAAGCGTCTGCCTTCAGCTCAGGGCGTGATCCCGGTGTTGTGGGATCGAGCCCCACATCAGGCTCCTCCGCTGTAAGCCTGCTTCTTCCTCTCCCACTCCCCCTGCTTGTGTTCCCTCTCTCGCTGGCTGTCTCTATCTCTGTCGAATATATAAATAAAATCTTTAAAAAGAATACCTTCATTACAATAATGGTTTAAGCTATAAATATATAATAGGTTTTAATAGTTTAAGCTATGAATTTATACTAGGTTATTCAACAATCTTCCCATTGTGAATCAGTTAGCTTATTTCTATCTCTTTTTCTTTTTCTTCTTTTTTAAATTCACGATAGCTAATGCTATGATTCATTCACTCACCAAGTTAGAATCTTTTCTGGCTAGATGATAAAGCAGGGAACAAAAAGGACGAAAGCCCTACCTTTGTGGAACTAATGTTCTAGCTGAGGAAGGAGCAATATACAGATGACCTCTCTGTACATATAAAGGAATGGCATATGTTATAAAGAACATGAAGGTAAGATATGGGTATACATGGTAGTGAGGAGGCTTTTAGAAAAGCTGAATTTGGAAAGTCTCTCTGGGGAAAAGATATTTGAGCAAACATTTGAATGGAATGATTAAATCATAAAAATTCTGGAGCGTAAAACTTCTTATTGCAAATCTTTTTGACTATTTGTATTTCTGTATGTGGATGAAAATCAATAAATGTAAGAAATGTACATAATTTCATGTCATATCCTAAAGTCGCTCCCCAGCAGGCACTTAACATAAAAAATCTAACATTATACCTCATTACCAATGCAATATAAACATTCTCAACTCACTGGTTCCCACATGAGAGGTTCAAAATATGGCTCAGAGAGTTCCATGCGTACTCAGGCCAATTTCCTTATCTGGTAGGTTAGAGGTCATATATCTGAAAACCAACTTTGGTTTCATATTTGCCAGCAAAATCCTCACCTTTCTTTTTTTTTTTTTTTTTTTTTTTATTTATTTATGTGACAGAGAGACAGCCAGCGAGAGAGGGAACCCAGCAGGGGGAGTGGGAGAGGAAGAAGCAGGCTCCCAGCGGAGGAGCCCGATGTGGGACTCGATTCCGGAACGCCGGGATCACGCCCTGAGCCGAAGGCAGACGCTTAACGACTGCGCTACCCAGGCGCCCCCTCACCTTTCTATAAAAGAAAATGTAATCAACGTCCATGGATAGGATTTGAACAGGTTCATCTCTTTGGGTTCAAGTTTATTGGCAGCAGCATACCTACTTATCTTTATACTTATGAAACAATCCAAAATATCCTGTGGAATCCCAGTAGGCACAAACCTGTTATATTCAGCAATGCGTAACCTGCGAAGGGTTTCTGACAGTCAGAGTGCATAATGGAGACTGCCTTTGCTTAGAACTTTACATAATCACTTAGCCTTCCTGGAGAAGTTCCCACATTCAGCACTACAGTCCTTTGAACATAATGCAATAGGACAAATGTCAGGAAATACACTCCCATAAAGTGAAATAAATCTTGTTCTTTAACCCAGAAATGACTATAAACATTACCTTCATGGAAATTTCTCTCATATGCATATTCTCAGCTTCTGCAAGGAGAACACTGAATGACAATTAGGTAGTGGTGTTTTAATTGAGGACAAGATTAAACCTTATTTATCAGATTCTCACATAGTGCAAGCTGATCATTTGGTCTGTATGCTATAGTCAAGACATGACACATTGACCTCAAAGCATTCGAGAATTGTTTAATTTTCTTTGACTAAAAGAAAAAATGAAATGGATTTTAGTACATTGTCTCGAGAAAGAATTATACAGTATTTATCCTTTTGTAGTATGCTTATATATTTAGAAATGGCATTTTTTCTTAACATTTCCTTTCGTAATATAACACTGTAGGTTTCTACCTCACATAGATGAGAAGTTGCCGAGCTTAAAAAACCGAAACAAATACTTTGTCACAAGTCCAAGCTTCATTAGATTCAAGAGTAGGAAATAGTGATTAAGAAAGAGAAGAAAGGCAATGAGATGAGAACGGATCTCGAAACTATAGAGAAGAATTATGTTAACATCGGGCATGTAAGGGTCAGAAGTACCATGAGAGGAGAAAGCAGAGAGAGTAGAAAAAGAGACCTAAATCATAGAGAGAAATTAAGAGACAAGAGGGAAAGGAAGAGAAAATAAATGTCAGTAGAGAGGATTGTCAGATGTCAAATAATAATTTAAAAAATGTCAGAAAGGGCAGAAAGGGGAAGTAAAAGATCTAGAGAAGAGGTAAAAGACCTGAAGTCAGGGTTCTTTTGACGGAAAATTACACAATATCACTACAACTATGTTGCAATTAAGAAGAAAATATCTCAAGGATACATAAGTTTCTCAGAGAACACAAGACATAAAAGTTACCAGATCTTTCCAAGGACTAGCACCAGGAACTAGAAAGCTGACAGTGTCAAAGATTCTTTTTCTTCTACTCTTCCCACTGGCTTCTGGTTGGAAGTTAGGTTTTTCTAATGTCTGCCTTTCATTGCTAGTTATTTATCAACATCAAAGAGTGCTAGGATTTCTGAATTTTAATCCCAAATTATCAAAGAAGATCATTCAATCCAGTCAGGTCAAGGATCCACCCTGGTATAATCGCTTCAGTCATTCTTCACGAGGGAGTGATAATTAAACTGAGACGAGTTAGTCTTCCACCTGTGGGAAAGTTCTCAGGGAAGGAAGTCCTGGAATAGGTAGGAAAGTTCAAAGATAGCTACTTCTTAGAAGTAAAGAAGATAAATGAAAGGAGTAATGGGAGAAAAATGCCTGCAGTCAGTATAGGAGTTTTGAAGAAAAACAAACAGGAGGAGAGAATGGGAGAGACAGAACATGTTAGAGAGGAATCAACCCAATGATAACCACAGTGCTTCCCCTTCATAAATTTGTTTGTGAAAACTACCTAACACCACAGAAACTGATTTTCGGCTCTGCATTTTTAGGAAGAATGAAATGCCTACTAATGAGTTCACATAACTTAATCTTCCACAACTGACATATTGAGGGCAAGGATTGACTTTTTTTTTTTCTGATTGTGGTGAGAAAATTAACAGGGGATCTACCCTTGTAATAGATGTTTACATGTACAATACAGTACGATTAACTATAAGCAAAATTTTGTATGGCAGTTCTCTAGAACTTATTTGTCTTGAATAACAAATTCCTTGTGCCTTGTGCTGTGCCTTGATTAGTACCTCCCCAATTATCCCTCCCTTCAGCCCCTGGCGACCATTCTTGCCTCTGCTTCTATGAGTTTGACTATGTTAGATACCTGACAGAAGTGGAATCTGCGTTTGTCTTTTTTATGACCGGCTTATTTCACTTAGCATGATGGCTTCAACTTTCAACCATGTTGTCATGTATGTTGGGATTTCCTTCTTTTTGAAGGTGGGATGATAATTCATTGTGGGTATATATCAAATTGTCATTATCTGTTCATCTGTTGATGGACATTTAGGTTGTTTCCACATGTTGGCTATTGTAAATAGTGCTGCAGTGAACATGGGAGCGCTGATATATCTTCAAGATCCCAATTTCAATTATTTTAGTTAAATACTCAGAAGTGGGATTGCTGAATCCTATGGTGGTTGTATTTTTAGTTTTTTAAGGAACTTTTGCACTGTTTTCCATAGAAGCTGTGCCATTTTGAATTCTCAACAACAGTGTAGGAGGACTCCAATTTCTCCACATCCTCACCAATACTTTTTGGTCTCTGTCTCTCTCTTTGATAATAGGCATCCCAACAGGTGTGAGGTAATATTTCATTGTGGTTCTGATTTATAGTTCAAAGATAGTGATGATGAGCATCCTTTCATATATTTGTTGGTTGTTTACATATTTTCTTTGGAGAAATGTCTGCTCAAGTCCTTAGTCTTTTTAAAAAAATTGGGTTATTGGCAGGGGTGTTTTGTTATCAAGTTGTAGAAATTCATTATATATTTTAGATATTAATCCCTTACTAGATACCTGGTTTATATCAAATATTTGTCCCATTCCATAGATTGCCTTTTTGTTTAGTTGATTATTTTCATTGCTTTGCAGAAGCCTAGTTTGATGTAGCCTCACTTGTTTATTTTTGTATTTGTTGCCTGTAATTTTGGTGACATAGCAAAAAAAAAGATATTGCCAAGACCAATGTCAATCTTTTTTTTTCTACAATTTCTTCTAGGAGTTCTACAGTTTCAGGTCTTACATTTAAGTCTTTAATTAATTTTGAGTTGATTTATGTGTTTGGTATAAGGTATGGCTCCAATTTTACTCTTTTGCATGTGGCTGTCTAGTTTTCCCAACACCATTTATTGAAGAGGCCATCTTTTCTCTGTTTTGTATTTTTGGCACTGTTGTTGAAGATCAGTTAACCAAATATGTATGGATTTATTTCTAGGATCTGTTTTATGTTCCATTGGTCTCTCTATATATGTTCTTTTGTCAGTACCATCCTGTTTGACTGCTGTAGCTTTGTAATATAATTTGAAATCAGAAAGTGCGATGCTTCCAGCTTTGTTCTTTTTCCTCAGGTTTGATTTGGACATTCAGATTCCTTTGTAGTTTCATATGAATTTAAGAATTGTCTTTTCTATTTCTGTAAAAAAAAATTTCATTGGGATTTTGATAGTTACTGCATTGAATCTATAGATCAGTTTGATTAGTATGGACATTTTAACAGAATTAAGTCTTCCAATACATCAACATGGGGGTGTCTTTCCATTTGCTTGTATTTTCTTTAATTTCTTTCATCAGTGTTTTCTAGTTTTTGGTGTATAAGTCTTTTTCCTTCTTAGTTAAGTCTATTTCTAAGTATTTTTAAAAATTTTTAATGTTATTGTAAATGATCATGCTTTTCTCATTTCTTTTTCAGACTGTTGTTAGTATGGGGAAACCCAATGATTTTTGTATGTAGATTTTGTATCCTGCAACTTTACTGATTGTATTTATCAGTTTTAGCAGTTTTTTTTTAATTTTTTTGAAAAGTCTTTAGGGTTTTCTCTGTATAAGATTACGTCATCTGCAAACGGGCAATTTTACTTAGTTCTTCTGATTTGGGTGCCTATACAATGTCAAATAGAAGTGGCTAGAATGGGCACCCTTGCCTTGTGCCTGATCTTAGAGGGGGAAAAAAATTAAGTTTTCACCATTAAGTATGACATTGACGGTTGCCTTTTCATATCTGGGCTTTATTATATTAAGGTAATTTCCTTCTATTCCTAGTCTGTCAAGAGTGTTCATGATGAAGAGTGCCGAATTTTATAAAGCACTTTTTCTTCATCTATCAATAATATCATATGACTTTTATTCTTCTATTAAAATTGATACTTATTTGTTGAACTACCCATGCATCCCAGGGATAAATCCCAATTGGTCATGGTGTATGAAACTTTTAATGTGCTATTGAATTGAGTTTGCTACAATTTTGTTAAAGATTTTTGAGTCTATATTTATCAGAGATATTGACTTATAGCTTTTAGCTCTTGCAGTGTACTTATCTGTGTTTGATATCAAGATAATGCTGGCCTCAAATATGAGTTTGGAAGTGTGCACCCCTCTTCAATTTTTTGGAAGTGTTTGAGAAAGATTAGCATTAATTCTTCTTTAAATGGTAAAATACAACAGTTAAGTCATCCGATCCTGGGCTTTTCTTGTTGGGAAGTTTCTGATAACTGATTCTATCTCTTTATTACTTATAGGTCTGTTTCTATTTCTTCATGATTAAGTCTTGATAAGTTGTATTTTTCTAGGTATTTATCCATTTCTTCCAATTTTTCCAGTTTGCTGTCATATAATTATTCAAGGTAGTCTCTTATCCTTTTTATTTCTGTGACATCAGCTGTAATGTCTCCTCTTTCATTTATAATTTTTATTTGAGTCTTCTTTTTCCTTAGGTAATCTAAAGTTTGTCAGTTTTATCTTTTTAAAAAATCAACTCTTTTATTGATTTTTTTCTATTGTGTTTCTATTCTCTATTTTGCTTATTTCTGCTCTAATCTTTATTAATTCCTTCCTTCTGCTAATTTTGGCCTTAGTTTGGTCTTTTTTATTTTTTCTAGTTCCCTGAGATGGGAATTTCGGTTGTTTATGTAAGACCTTTCTTATTTCATTTTTTTCCTTTCATTTTTTTAATGTTTATCACTAAAAACTCCTTTTAGTACTACTTTTGCTGCATCCCGTAAGTTTTGATAGGTTATGCTTCTATTTCTGGTTTCTCAAGATATTTTCTAATTTCTCTTTGATTTCTTCTGTGACCCATTGTTTCAAAATACTTTATTTTCAAATTTTTGCATTTTCCATTTTTCCTTCTGCTTTTGAATTCTAGTTTCATCCCATTGTGTTTGGAAAAGGTACTTGTTATGATTGCATTTTTAAAAAAATTTGATAAGACTTGTTTTGTGAGAAACGTGCAATTTATCCTAGAGATTATTCCATGTGTGTTTGAGATTATTATTCTGCTTGTTTTGTATATGTCTGTTAAGTCCATTTGGTCTGTACTGTTCAAGTCTGTTGTTTCTCTACTGATCTATTTGGTTGTTCTATCCATTATTGAAAGTGTAGTATTGATTTCTCCTACTATTACTAAATTGCTGCCCATTTCTCCCTTCGATTCAATCAGTATGTTTTCATTCTATATGTTTTCTCTCTCTATTTAGGTGTTCTGATAGTGAGTACATATGTATTTATAATTGTTATATCTTCCTGTTGAATTGACTCATTATTTACTATGTTTCTTTGTCTCTTGTGACAATTTTTGACTTAAAGTCTATTTTGTGTGATATCAGTGTAGCTAGTCCTGCTTTTTTGTTGTTGTTGTTTACTATTTTCATAGAAGGTTGTTTCCTATCCTTTCATTTTCAGCTTAGTCTTATAGGGAATCCCTTGTGCATGATAGTCTTATTTCCCTTGCTGCTTTAAATATTCTCTCATTGTCTTTGACTTTTGACAAGTTGATTAGAATTTGCGTCAGTATGGATTTCTTTGGATTCACCTTACTTGAGATCCTTTGGGGTTTTCTGGATCTAGATGTCCATTTTATTTCCCAGGTTTAGAAAGTTTTCAGTCATTAGTTCTTGAATAAGCTTTTGGCTCTTTATTTCTTCTTCTGTAACTCACATAATGCATATATTGGTCTTCTTATTGATATCCCATAAATATATTGAACTTCCTCACTTTTTTTTCTTTTCACTTCTCTAACTTAAAATATCTTCAAGTTAGCTAATTCTTTCTTCTGCTCAGTCTAGTCTGACATCGAACTTTCTATTAAATTTTTCAATTCAGTTATATTTTTTAGCTCCAAAATTAATGTTTGGTTCATTTTTATCTTTGTTCAAATTTTTATTTATTTTCATGCATTATTCTGAGCACAGTAAGCATAATGAGCATTTTGATAATGGTTATTTTTAATTCTCTATCAGGTAATTCATATATCTCCATTTCATTAGGTTTATTTTCTGGATTTTTATCTTGTGCTTTTTTTTTTTAGGATCATGTTTCTCTATTTTTTTGTTTCATTTGTCTTGACTCTTTGTGTTAGTATTTGTATATTAGGCAAAAGTGCTACCTTTCTCAGTCTTTGTGGATTGGCCTTATACAAGAGATGATGTTCATCAATCTAGCCAGTCAGAGCTTTTGTAGGCCTCTCAAATATTTTTATTAGTCCAAACCACCACTTTTGTTCTTATTCCTTCCAAGAGACAGAAACTAATCCTTTGGGTGGTAGCTGGAAAAATAGAACATCAAATGCACTGTCCAACTCTTTCTTTCCCCAGAGACAATCTGGGAATGGGAGTTTTTCACTAGCTGTACAGTATGTGTGTGTGTGTATGTGTGGTGGCAGTGGTGGTATTTGTGTCATAGTTCAAATAACCTTCATTCTCAGTGGTTCTGATATCTAGAAAATGGCATGTCCCATCAGTGCTCTGATTCATGCAGCAGAGAAGCTAGTCCTTTGGAAGCTTTGGAAAAATTGGAACTTTTGATATGCAGTCCAGTTCTGTCCCTACCCAAAGAAAAGCTGGGAGCTGTTTTTGTTGTTTTTAATGTGCTTGTTCCATATTGAGCAGGAGGAGGAGCCGTGGTAAGTGCCCATACACTAGTTTAATCTATTGCCTTGTTCTCTGTTGATCCTCGAGGTCTAACACATACTGAGTCCCATCAGTACTCTGAACCAGGCAAGATAAAAGTTAATCCCTCAGTAGCACCCAGAAAAGTTGAAATGTTGAAGGTGTGATCCAACTCTTTCCCTGCCCAGGAAAAAGCTAATGGATAGTTTTCTTTCTTTCTTTTTGTTTGTTTGTTTCTGCTTGCTCACTCTGTGCTGAGCCAGAAGGAACTGTGTTGAGTGCCCACATACTAGTCAAACCACCACCTTTGTTCTCTGTATCCCCAGGGATCTAATGTAAACGAGGGTCTGTCAATGCTTCAAGACAGGTAATTAATGCTAATTTCTTGGATGCCACCCAAAAAAGTTAGAACTTTGGATGTATAGTCCATATCTTTTCCTCCCCAGAGAGAAACTGGGAGCTGTTTGTTTGTTTGTTTGTTTGTTTGTTTGTTTTTTCCTCCCCACCCACTTGTTCTATGTTGAGCTTGAAATGTAGCTGTGGTGAGTGGATGTGTTCAGATTAAACTGCTGTCTTTGTTTTCTATAGTTCCAAGGTTCTAGCATATGTTGATTTTGTCATCACTGAGACAGGTGAGATAGAAGCTGTCCCTTGGGCAGCACCAAAAATACTCAGAATGTTGTCTGTGTGGTCTAATTCTGTCTCTCTTCTGGGATAAGCTGGGATCTGGAGGTTTCTTCCTAATTATATGGCAATGTATCAAGGGTGGGGATCATGGCCATTTCAAGAAGATGTGTCCAATTATTCTATCAGTTTTGTAGCTGGCTTCATACTTTCCCAGGCTGCAAGACCTTTTCATCTCAACTAGTTTCTGAATTTCTCACAATAAGAATTGATCTTTCTATTGCTGTTGAAATAATTGTCCATTGGGGAAAGAAAGTCCAGGGCTTCCTATTCTGCCATCCTGCTGACATGACCTGAGTCTTACTTGTTTTTATGCCAGCATTTTGCAAAATATCAGGCGCTTAGCGCTTATGGATTAAGGATAGAAAGCATACTATTGAAACTTTTGTGCTACTGATTTATTGAATCATATATTCATTTTTAAAAAGGAGTCTCTTGTTTACTAAGCACCTTTTTTCTTAATATGAAAGATTCCCCATAGGAAAGACATAGATAAAGTGGCCAACTTGACATACCTAACGCACAAAGTGCTCCATACTAGGTTCCTTGAGTAGGTCACATAAAGAGTGTCCTTCTTTTCTGCCTGGATCCGGGACAAAATGAGAGGCAAGATATAAGGCCAGCAGATGGAGAATCAACATATGTCCTTTACTACTGATAAAGGTTAAGAAGGATGTAATGGAAAAAGTCAAAATTGCTTTGCTTATTGGATCCACAGAAAGAGATTGATTTACCAACTGGGAAGTTTTACACTGGGTCAACCACTCTTACAAAAGAACGGGTCATCCAAGAGAAATAAAAAGGAAATGTGGTATCTGTGAGCATTCCTAGAAGGCAGGAAACAAGAATGGTTTACCCCTATAGCCCTCCAAATTAATGTACACAAGTCTAAATTATAATGAGTGTGATACATTAATACTGAAACCAAAATATCAACAGATTATTTTTAAAAATAAGAATCAAAAAGTTTTACTAGATTTTGTCTTAAAGATTTACTTTCACTCATTAATGATGTCATTGATTTCTGCTCATAAATAATACATCATTACAGTTTTTATTTATTTCTTAATGATAACAAGGCTTTGGTTATAATTCTCCTACATTAATTTAGTGGAAGCTATCCAATGGCAATCTATTAGATTTTCCCAGTTAAATTAGCATGATGGACTTTTAATGGATCTTTTAATAAACATTATGATCAAGAAGATTGTGAAGTCAAAGTCACTCTCAGTGACATTTTTGACTTTGTGTAGTAACAGTCCTCAGTCATTGATTCTGGTCCTCTGAGTAATAACTCAAATGCATTATTAATATATATCTCTACTGTTATCAGTGAAAAAGTGAACATGGACTATGCCAAATTTAACAAGATTTTTTAAAAATACACTGTTTAATTAGTTAATCTAAAGTTTTCGTTTCCTGTCATTGTGGTTCTCCAACTCTGTGATCTTTCCCAATGAAATATAAACAGAAGAGATGAGATTTGATTTGGAATTGAAACAGAAATAGATGTACCATCTATTTGCATTTATGTCTTAGGGTCTTGTGTTCAGGTGACTCACAAAGGCAAATCTCGAGTTTAACTTAACCAAAGTGTAAAACCACATTTCCTCTGCAATCTGAATTCTTAAGATTTTCATGTTCAGCGGGGTGGCTATTTCTCTTTGCTCTGTGAAAACACACATCTAGACTCCTTGAATTTGTGAAAGCAGGAGAACCTCAATAACTGAACCTGGTTTCTGTCTTAAGAGAAGGCTGCTAAGCTGCATGCTGAGATTCTCCTAGGACATATTTGAAAGAAATTTCTGCAGGTGGTTGAGAGTTGTCCTTTATGCAGCTGCAGTAATGGAATGAAAATTGCTTACTCTGGGAACATTGTATCATCCTTAAATTATCTGTGCACTACTTAAGTAGTTTACATTGCTGTAGGGATAGGAAGACTCAGTTATGTTGCCATCCTGCCATCAACACTGCCTATAAACACTGAGTATTCAACACAAGCAAAGCAAATCATACTATATTTTTTATTTTAAACTTTTATTGCATTTTTATTGGTATGTAATATACTGTGACTAAGAAAAGATGGAATATACATATAAAGACAAAGAGGAATTTAGGAAAACTTTTCCATAATCATTTAAATATATACACTGTTAATATTTTAGTTAATAACCATTCAGTATATTTATATAAGAAGTATATGTGTTTTTCTTTATTTTCCCTCACTCATGTAATACTAATGCATCAAGAAAACTCTGGGACACCTGGCTGACTCAGTCAGTAGAGCATACAACTCTTGATCTCAGGTTGTGAGTTCAACCTCCATGTTGGGTCTACAACTTACTTAAAAAATAAAAAGAGTATTCTATATGCATTACTGCTGTATTTTCTAATTAAATACAAATATTACAGAGAATTAGAAAAAATGGAAGACAAATATAATAAATTGGATTGCTATAAATCCTTGTTCTCACAACTACTGAAAATATATTAAGATATAGCTATATATTTCATTTTCCCAATTTGTATTCTCAATAATTGATATATTTAAATAATATATTAGAACATATTCCATGTCGATGAATGTAGACAGGCATCAGTAGCATAGTGCTCAAAAGCATTGTCTCTAGAGTCAGATTGCCTGGTTTTCTGATGTAGGGCTACCACTTACTTGTGAAACACAGAACAAATTGTGTAGCTCTATCGTACCTCATCTCTGTATTGGGAGATCAAAGCACTACCTCTCTGATACAAGCATTGTAAAGCAGTTAGTACATAGTATTTTATAAAACATATAAAATCTTACAATTGTACTTCTACTGTTACTGAAGTTTGTCAAGTGAGTAGATATACCAGAGACTATTTAACCGATTCTTTTTTGATGGATTTTCATAGCATTTTCAATTTTTCACTGTTAAAAAGAATGTATAGTCCTTATACATTCATCCTGATACATTTGTCAGATTATTTTTTATAATGCATTGCACAAAATGGGAAGTCAGAAATTATCCATTTGAAAGAATTTCAAGAAATACAGAAATGTTTAAAAATTATTACTGGAGTATAGTTGATATACAACGTTTATTAGTTTCAGGTGTACAACATAGTGATTGGACAGTTCTACACATGACACAGTACTCACCACAGTAAGGGTAGTTGTCATCTGTCACCATAC
>NC_048232.1:52001596-52078581 GCF_002007445.2 Ailuropoda melanoleuca
CTTCTTTGATAATTTCATAGACAATATGAAACCTTTAGAGTTGCATATAAATTTTTAATTAGCTTGCCAATTTACATTAAAATTGGTATTGAACTGGATCTGTAAATCAATATGGGGCAAATTGACATCTTAACATTTACTCCTCCAATACAAGAATATGTCACATTTTTTCCATTTATCGAGGTTTCGTTAAATTTTTCAGCAGTGTATAATATTTAATGTAGAGATTACACCTGTATTTTGTTAGATTTATTTTTAGGTATTTAATATCTCTTGATGTTATAAA
The DNA here is from genome assembly GCF_002007445.2 of Ailuropoda melanoleuca. NCBI lineage: Eukaryota > Metazoa > Chordata > Mammalia > Carnivora > Ursidae > Ailuropoda > Ailuropoda melanoleuca. The sequence goes on from NC_048232.1 coordinate 52,001,883, forward strand.
TGGTATCATATCAAATGTCACTTCTTTTTTTTTTAAAGATTTTTTAAATTTGAGACAGCACAGCAATGGTGGGGGAGGGACAGAGGGAGAGGGAGAAGCAGACTCCCCATTGAGCAGGGAACCTGATGTGTGGGCTTGATTTCAGGTCCCTGAGATCATGACCTGAGCATAAGGCAGATGCTTAACTGACTGGGCCCCCCAGGGGCCCCTTAAAATGTCACTTCTAACTATTCATTTCTTATATATAGAAATTTATTTTTGTATATTGGCCATTTATCTAGAAAACTTAGTAAATTCATTTATTCTATGACTGTTGACAGATAGAAACATAATTTGCAAATCACATATTCTTTATTTCATATGTATCTCTCACATAGTCTTGTGTCAATGTGTCAAGGTGTAAACTGTTTTCCAGAAGCTTCTGTGTACTGGTTGGTCCAGAGGTACTTGTGTGACATATGGAAGACAGAACTAAAGCTCTAGCTGTTATTCACTGAAAGTTCATATGCTTAGATGTGGTATCAGACAGAATCAGACAGATGTGTAACAGAAATATCCTCAGTTTCTAGTTTGTCCTTGCGTCTCTCTATCCCATGTCTGGGTTTTCCCCCCCCAATAACACTCACAGACCCATAGCCAGACTGTTGGCTACAGACCTACAGAAATAAGTAAACAGGCAACAACTTCCCATAAGCTCATGTGTTAAATCCCTGTTAAACCTTAAGCTTATAATTATAAAGGATAAACAACTTAAACCTCTAACAACTTTGCAAAGAGCAAACAAACAATAAAAAATAGTGTAAGGCATTCAGAAGAAATATTTTTAATGAAGAAAGAATATGAAATAAATTTCTACCTTATGATGGGTTCCCTGAAAGAGGCTTCAGGTAGTATATAAAGAAATAGTTCTTTAAGACAATTATTTAAGGAAAAAACACTGTAATGGAACCACAAACAATTTATTCTATATTTAAAAATTAAATGTTAACTTCTGGGAATATTAACAATATAGATTGCTTAATCATTTTTTTATTTTAGCACTGTTCAATATGTGGTTTGGAAACAGACAAAATACCACAAAAATTTAAAGTATAATATAAAAAAATTCTGCATGTTAAGTTTGAGATTAAGCACATGTATTCTAATTGAGATTAAACAAAAAATCCGGTTCATTTTTTTAATGTTTCAAAAACTCATCATTTGAAATGAAAATATAAACATATGGGTTGTTGAGAAACCCATACTTAAGCAGAAAAATCAAGGCATTTAGAAAAGAATAAAACAATTATATCTAATCTATAGCCTTAGGAATAGGCAGCACAGAAAAATTAATTTCCTGGATTACCATTATTTTCTGGCCTATTGCTACCTGGTTTCTTTCTTTCTCTCTTTCTTTCTTTCTTTTTTAAAGATTTTATTTATTTATTTGACAGAGACAGCCAGCAAGAGAGGGAACACAAGCAGGGGGCGTGGGAGAGGAAGAAGCAGGCTCCTAGCGGAGGAGCCTGATGTGGGGCTCCAACCCATAACGCCGGGATCACGCCCTGAGCTGCAGGCAGACGCTTAATGACTGCGCCACCCAGGCGCCCCTGCTACCTGGTTTCTGAACTTCTCATTGACCTCCTCCAAATCAGTTCCTTGGTCTTCTGATCTGTTAGACAAGCACAGAATCTGCTCTCCATCTGCTCAACGCCACAAATGTTAAATTCTTACTTAAACCTGATACCACCAGAGGTCTTTCATCTCTTGGGAAAACCTTTACTGATCACTGAATTAAAACAGCTACCTTTGCCTGATTGCTCCAAATTTTGTTCCTGCTTACTGGCAAACCCTGAACCTAGTCCTAGGTATACTCCATTCTAGATTTGCCTGGCATCAGTGCATGCACTCATACTACCAGTGCAGACGATACAGAGAGAGAATAGGTAAAGAAATGGTTTAGCATCAGTAGAACCAGGTTACAGTCCCTGTTACCCTTAACTGCTCTGTAATTAGCAGACCTTTTAAACAATCTGACCCTCAATTGAATCCTTTGTTAAGTGGAAACAATAGAATGACATCAGAGGGCTATGAAATTAAGACGATATGGATAAAAAGACTACATAAACACGAAGTACTGCCATTATAAAATATGCTGATTTTGAGAATATTTTCATAATATTCTGAGATAGGACTGATTTTTCTTTCCTTTAGTAATATGAAAAGTGGTGATTAGGAACACTCAATATGGGATTATTACTACTGAAGTTTGAGGTATAATAGATTGTATGGGATTTTGTGAATTCCCTAGAGGAATATTTGGGCAGTATTTACATTTAAAATATGTGTGTGTGTACGTACATACCTATTGAATATATATATATATATATTTATATATATATATAAATTCTAAACAAGTGCTTCATAAATTATTGATTATAAGTAAATGTATCTCTTCATGGTATTCTTTTTTTTATAATAATTTTTTAAATTATATTATATTGGTCACCATACAGTACATCACTGGTTTCTGATGTAAAGTTCAATGATTCATTAGTTGCATATAACACCCAGTGCACCATGTAATACGTGCGTGCAATACCCTCCTTACTACCCATCACCAGCCTATCCCATTCCCCCACCCCTCTCCCCTCTGAAGCCCTCAGTTTGTTTCTCAGTCCATAGTCTCTCATGCTTCATTCCCCCCTTCTGATTACCCTCCCTTTCTTTATCCCTTTCTTCTCCTGCCGATCTTCCTAGTTCTTATGTTCCATACATGAGACAAACCATATGATAATTGTCTTTCTCTGCTTGACTTATTTCACTTAGCAGTATCTCCTCCAGTGCCGTCCATGTTGCAGCAAATGTTGAGAAATTGTTCTTTTTGATAGCTGAGTAATATTCCATTGTATATATGGACCACATCTTCTTAATCCAGTCATCTGTTGAAGGGCATCTCGGCTCCTTCCACGATTTAACTATTGTGGACAATGCTGCTATGAACACTGGGGTGCATATGGCCCTTCTCTTCACTACATCTGTATCTTTGGGATAGATACCCAGTAGTGCAATGGCTGGATGGTATTCTTTATATGAAATTAGGATCTAAGGAACTTTTTAAGCAGTGTTAAAGTTGTTGAGATTCTTGCTTATTTCCTGGTTAAAAATTTTATGCTAGAGTAATAGTACAAATGACAAGATTTTTTCTTTCTTATTCCTTTTTATGAATCCAGTCACAAATAACTACTTCCATGTCTTCAAGTCAGTGATTTAATCTCTCTGGACAAACTTTTTTTCACATAAGATGAATGAAGCAGTTGAACTATGATTTTCTATATGTCCATTAATGGAAATCCTCCAATTTCAAAGGGAATTAATATAAAATTTAATGTTGCTCTTGCTCTTTCAGCAAATTTGTTTTCACCACAATATATTCCTTATGTAATAGAGTACTTGAAAAATATATCACTTGTTTTCTTTCTAAGACCTTTAGCTAACATTAGCTCAAACTACTTTTATTTTGCCCTTGAGATAGATTCACCTAAATAATATTTTCCTTGCTAATCTCAATAGCCTGACACAGTATATTACTTTTTGAGTCACTGTCCTCCTTTTCATTTCCAATATTTTCTTAGTCATAACTTTAAGAAAAGGCTTTTGTAAAGCCACATTGAATACTGCTAGCTCTTTATTTTCTTTTCCTTGGAAATTGTAAAGTATTATAGTTCAATTATGGGGCTCTTACTCTCTGCCCCAGAGACTTGACTCCCATCTGTATTCATTTTTTCCCTCGCTCAATTCTGGATTCTCTTTATTTAACATCGTGGGTGCCCAGTTTAAAAATCCATGTGGTTAATTTCTCTTTATCTAATTCTGATACAGAGAGCCCTGATGTTTTTCCTTACCAGTTATCTATAAAATTATTAGCAGCACTGCCAGGCCAAATGATCTTGAGAAAAAGGAGAGGAAGGGAAACCAGAATGGACAGCTCCTCTGCCTTTAAGCATTATTTAAAAAAGTGACAGGGGCACCTGGGTGGCTCAATCGTTAAGCGTCTGCCTTCGGCTCAGGGCGTGATCTCGGAGTCCTGGGATGGAGCCCCACATGGAGCCCCACATCGGGCTCCTCCGTTGGGAAGTCTGCTTCTTCCTCTCCCACTCCCCCTGCTGTGTTCCCTCTCTCACTGGCTATCTTTCTCTCTGTCAAATAAATAAATAAAATCTTTAAAAAAAAATAAAAATAAAAAGAGTGATGGCTCCAGTTGTTTGCTAGAAAATAAAACACAGTGTTCATGAGCTTTTTAGCACTAGAATTAATTTTTTCTTAATTTTAAAAAGTAATATAAACTAAATTTTAATGAAAAAAGTACTTACGTGCATATTCTCTAAAAATAAAATTTTTCACTTCCCGAAAAATTACAGTCTAAAACTAACATATGCCAGATAGATAATTATTGATGTTTTATGTATAAACATGTTCTTATAACATGGATTTAATTTTGCTTTAACTTCAGTGTTCATAGGTGAGAGTGTACACCCCACTATTGGCTTAAATATACTGGACAATGGTAGGAAATCAAATCTAGAAATTAGAAATCTGAAAAAGTAGCAGTAGTAGCAGTGACAATAATGATAAAATAATAATAATGGTTAATATCTTTAAGTCCTTGATATGTGCTTGGAACTAGCACTTTATGTGCACTGCTTTTTATCCTCACAAGAAAACTTAAGGATATAAGTTGTATCTTTATGTGTATATTATAGATGAGAAAATTGACACTTGTAGGGGGTTTTGTACATTTTCAAGATCATACAGATAATTAGTGGTGAAGATGGAATTCTATCCAAATTCTTGCCCCAGAAAGCAAACATTTAATCAATTCTCTGTCCTGGAAAGAAAGAAGGAAAAAGAAAAAAAAAAACTGTATCTTGAAAGGCAATAGCAGGAAGTATATAAATATAAAATTTAAAAAATAGCTATAAATCTATAGAAACAATAGGCAAAATTTAGAAAAGTTGATTATTNCTGTATCTTGAAAGGCAATAGCAGGAAGTACAATAAATATAAAATTTAAAAAATAGCTATAAATCTATAGAAACAATAGGCAAAATTTAGAAAAGTTGATTATTTTTTTCCACAATCAAAATGATACTTATGAATGGATTTTACCAGACAACTAATGTGGTTATTAAAGTATAACGTTTAATCATATGTGAAAATCTGATTAAATGGAGCTCTATAGTACCACTGATCTACAAGGATACCCAAGCCTTTACACCAGTGTGGAGAACTTTCTTGGTGCGGCTTTTATGTATCATTTCTGTGGTCGACAGAAAGCCTTAGCTAGGTTTACACTTAACGAATTTCTAGTTTCTGAAGTTTCTAATTCCCCCGCTTGCCATAAGACACACTTTTCTCCTCAGTGCCCCAATCCAATTTAGTTTCTATTCTGATTCAGTAACCTAAAATAGATGGCAAAGGGAACATTAAAGTTGTAAATAAATGAATCCATTGAAAAATGAATAAAGAAAAATGATGAAATGGGATCTTAATCAGAGCAAAAAATGCGAAGAAAAAATAATAGTATTTTTTAAAGCAAAGAACAGAGAAGCAAAACATTAAGCAAAACAGTAATATTTTAAAAATGCCATACAGTGAAGGGATAAATTAAATGTCAGTAGCATGGAGTCTAGATTAAAGAGTATCTGAGAAATGAAATGAGAAAAGAGAGTAAAGGACAAATGACCTGATCTTTCCGTTAGTGGGGATAAGCCTGTAAAGGGCAAAGAGGTGTTGTCAACTGACATGTCAACCTAGTAGCACCAGGTAGATAGAGGTCTTCAGCCTATTCCTCAAGCTTGGGGAGAGCATAAGAATAGGAGAGAGAATAAAAATCTTAGTCTTGCAAAAACTAAAGTATATCTACATCTAGTATGTAAGTAGAGTCTTCTTAATACTCATGAACAGAAATGGTATTAATTGTAAATTTAATCTCAGTATACAAGTAAAACCCATTTCTTTTTAGCCAGTAGTCTCCTTTGAGGAACTTTGGGATACAAACATCTAATGCCATTTAAGTTGTCTAGGATTCTAACCACTGAGAGAGAATGTTTGTTGGATATGCTATGAGGTAGGGTAATAGACAGAAAGAGAAACTGGCTAAAATATTGATAGGATCAGAGACTGGAAGAGAGATAACTAAACTGGATTCATATTCTACTTACTAATTTCTTCTGAAATTAGTTTACTTGCTTCTACATGTAGCTGTTGGATGCAGCTAATAGAATCATGCAGTTTTTAATAAGTAGGATCTAGACATTGTGCTGGGAGTATTTTTAGAATAAAGATTTATTTTAAGTGGATATTATAATGATCCTCTCATACAAAGACATTTATTGGAAAACATATATTAAAGAGATAATTTATTATTCTTGTCTTTCTCCTCCTTCTCTCTCCTCCTTTTTTCCCCATCAGATACTTAAGATTGATTTTAAATTAACATCTATTACCTCAATTCTCCAACTACAAAACTATTCTAAAGTAAGATTCAAGAAATGTTTTAGAAAATGGAAGCTAAATATTTAAAATTACAGTTTTGCAGGATACACAAGTATTTGTCATTAAAAGGATTAGCTTACATCAAGGTTGTCTCCTCTTACCCTATACTTAGAATAAGGATCTTAATCTTAAACATTATATAAATAGGAGAGATTTAATTAAAACTTCAAGAAATGTGTTACTGTTAATTGAATTCTTGCTACAGTTACCTTTGCAAACCAATGTTAATGAAACTCCAGTTCAAAGTGGATGGGTTTGGGGAATTGAGATAGCTATTTATTTCCTTACCTGAGAAGCCATGATTATCTTGTCAGTAAAATAGAGAACCCAATAAGGAGAGCTCTCATTTATAGCTATTGATCAAGTTTACACAAACTGCTAGGATTTCTAAACAAAACAAATCAGAGGTTCAAAGGCCATAAAGCAAGGTCAGTGAGTGAGAAAGGGAAATACTTCTCTGCATTTTGAAAGCCTTTCACCTGTGGAGCCGAGAATGGACTTGCTCCTACCTGAAGCTAGGTTCCGCTCCGCCCCTCACCGAGCTCGCTGTTCCTTCCCCCACCCGCTGAACCTCCCAGTTCGGTATCTCTCCGTGTGGTATTACCAAGCTATAAATTGCCCTAGAGCTTAGAGACAATCAGGTCAGCGCCGCTCTCACAAGGGAAAAGCTTCTTACTTCCGAGCAGAATCGTTCAGGGGGAAGAAGGAGGAGGAAGGGAACCCATGCTTTAGTCATTACTGTGCTGGCAAGGGGTGGAGAAAGATGGGGGAGGGGACTGCCAGAAACAGCATCCCCAGCAGGGTCGCACTTTGCCCAAGTCTACAAACTTAGTGGTAGCTGCAGTGGAAACTCCCAGTGCACTCTCCGCCTGGCAGCCGCAGCTGCTGGGTGGAGTCGCGCTCCCCGGCCCCACCTATGGGACGGATCTTCCCCGGCATCGCTGGTCCACAGCACCCTTCGCGAAAAGTCTCCGGGCATCCATCTAGCAAGACTCAGATTATTCTCCCTACCACTTCCACCCAGAAACCCCTACAGAATGCAATGATTAGCCTCAGGTAGCCCAGAGGACCTCCTCCCTGTGTCTCAGTTTGAGGACACTCGTGCAGAATCCTTTCATATCCCCGCCCTGCTCTGCTTTCACAACTCCGCTGGGTCAAATGGCCAAAGACAAACTTCTGCCTCTCCTTCCCCGCTCCCACCTTTTCAAAAACCCACAGCCTGTGAACCCACACACATCGGAACTCCTAGGGTGCTGTTGCAGTCTGGGCATGCTCAGTATCAGAGCAGGTTTTGATTGAAAGTTAAAAAAAAGAAGAAAGAAAGAAAAGAAAGAAANCTCCTTCCCCGCTCCCACCTTTTCAAAAACCCACAGCCTGTGAACCCACGCACATCGGAACTCCTAGGGTGCTGTTGCAGTCTGGGCATGCTCAGTATCAGAGCAGGTTTTGATTGAAAGTTAAAAAAAAAAAAAGAAGAAAGAAAGAAAAGAAAGAAAGGGGGAAAAGCTTTGTATTATGCGGTCTCCTTCTCTTGTGCATATGGCTTGCTGAACAGGTTGCAGGGCATCCCTGCGCCTACCCAAAGGGTTTATCAGATGCCCTTGATTCCGTCTCCTTGGGATCTATCCCTCTCTTAGTTCGCCCCCTCCCCCAGCCCTCCCGAATCTCCCTCTTCTGGTCCCTGTCCGCTGTGGGGATGGAGAGACACTAACAGAACTGGGATGGGCGATGTTGGCTGAGCGGATCCACCTATTATTAGTGCGCCCGGATTGGCTCCTTGGAGCAGCGTACCCAAGGTGGAACCAATCAGGCGGTCGGGGCTGGGAGATGATGGGCGGCCGCCTCCTCGCTGGAGGGATTCCTGGAGAAGCTGCAGTGTGGGGATGCTCTAGACCGAGTACTGCCCTCAGTGTCTTTCCACTTCCTCCTCCTGCAGCGGGCGGCAGCAGCAGCAGCACTTAGCAGCGGCAACTTGAGTCTGCACCCCGGGCCAGCCCCCCAGGGTGGTGCTCAACTGAGAGGGGGGCTCAGCGCCCCAAGGGGTGTGTGTAGGGTGGGGGTGGCCAGCTGGGACCAGCTGGTGGCCCTGAAAAACCTCCCACACACCCACACCCACACACCCCTTTTGTGTTGCAGGCTGCCCCTCCAAGAGCAGAGGCAGCAAGAGGACGTGTGTGTCTTGCACAGGTCCACGCGGGGAGAGCAGTGGGGACGGAGACCGGCACCACCTTCTGGTCCTCTCTCCAGGTAAGACAGCGAGACTGGCAGCGTGGCCACCTCGGAGGTGCCCATTTGCTTGAATCCGTCCGCCAGATTTTACTCTCGGTACACTTGGGTTTGGTGGTGGGAGGCTGCGACCTGGGGAGGGAGCCCCGGGCGGCCTATTGTGAGCAATAGAATGAGCCACATGTACATCTCTTGGAAAAGCACTTTGCACAGCGCCCGTGATTTAGAGCCTGGAGTTGCTGCTGGGCATCCCCCATCTTCTTGCTCCCTCTCTCCTTCTCATTCTTTCTTCTCCGACCCCCACCCCCAATCTCAATCTCTCACCTCCCCCGCCCCTCGCTCAGTCTCTCTCGCGTCTTCACCCTCCTCCCATCCTAAGAAGGGCACAGGGTTTCTTTCTCATCCTGGAGAGGATTGCCTTTTCTCGGAGGAAAGAGGGGGGTGGTGAAGAAAAGAGAAAGATTTCTTTCTGACCCACCCCCCCCAGGAGGGGGGAGGGGTACCGAGGGTACAATACAACCTCTTCGAAAATTAGAGTACAGAAAGCAATTAAACTGAATAAAGGGAGTAGCAAGCCATCCAGCCGGGCTGTCTGAGAGGGGAAGCATCAAGTTTGACTTGATCTCCTCCTTGCAAGAGGCTGGGCCTCTTGATTCCTTCAAATGAAACAAAAATAAACCACTGATCTAACCCACTTTCAACTGCTTAATTGCTGTTGCTTTTAAGTGCTAACCATCTGACTTTTCCTGTTTCCGTCTGTCCTGTGGGGCTGACTATTTGGTATTGCCCATCAGTGATAATGTCTGAACTTTGAGGGGTTTCTCATGTAAAGAAAAATAAAATTAAAAACAGATGATTACTTTCCTGAGGTTCTCTGGTATGGCTTTTATGGGGGGGGGAATGTAAAGTTTCAAAACATTAGTAAGTGACACCAGTGTTATCAAGAGGTTTGGATTTCTAGTTTGAGAAGGGCTAATCTAGTTAGTTTTGTGTACATGTTGATTTTCACTTTATTGAATATTAGCCCTGTGGTGAAATCAAGTAACTGTTTCACTTTTGTGTTAAAGCTAATTTTGTGTATAAATTGCCAGTTCATTCTACCTTTTCTCCATGTTTGCATTTTATTGCCTGGATATCAAATTCATGCCTTGCCTGATTTTCCTTTAATGATAATATTTAGCGGATGTCAACATGGTTTCTACGCAATTTCAGTTCTGCATTTGGAAGGCACATGGAAGCTCAGTTGGCCAAGAACCCTCTTGTATTGGAACAAAGTTTAGAAAGTAATGGTAGGAAGATAGCCTTCAAATTTAAAAAATCTTAAAAGGAAAATTGTTTTTGTTCTCATGTCTTACTCTAAGAAAGAGAAGGATATCAAAACAACTATGTTCCCTGGCTCCCTGCACAATAGGTCAAGTGAAAGGTACTTGTGGGACAGAGCCTTGACAGCAGCTTCAGCGTCTAATTCCATCATCAATGATACAAGCTTTCCTTTCCTATTATTCATCAGAGACGGCTAAGTGATTATTGTCAGATGGGAGGAGGTAGAGAGAAGTGCCTAGTTGAATGTAATGGGAAAGCATTCTGAGTGGGTCCTACATGAGCAGAGAGAAGCCAGCAGATGTTAGTGTCCAGATGAATCCTTTCCTTTGATTTATCAGGGGAAATGCCAAGTTTTACATTTTTTTTATGTGCACACTTGGGATAAGAAAAGGCAATCTTCTTTCTAACTCTGTCTGCTCTTCCACACTAATTTATGTATTCCAGAAAGTATTTTTTCAGCACATATTTTTAGCATATAAGTTTATACACTGACTTAGAGAAGAGCTGGTTTCATTTACATCAATGTAATGCATATTTTCTAAACCCTTTTTCCATTTTAGTCACTTATCTTTCCTATCTAAGTAGAATTACCTAGAGTCACAAAAATAAGATCTTCTGTCTAGGGCTTTGATATTTAAATGCATTTTTTAAAAATTTAATGTAGTATCTCTGTTGAAGGCTAACTAATTTTTAGAGGTGCCACCTTTTGGATACAAGGACAAAAGGACAATCGCTTAATTGCCTCATGTGTGTACAACTGAATTAACAAGTTTAGACATGAAAAGATGTACAAAACGTAAACCCAATTACTTCCCATGTGAGCAAATTAAGATTTTGTTTGCTTATTTCTCTACTGTCTTAGGAAAGGTAGAAGTTTGGGCTTGATCTGTGACATTTATTTTCATTTCTCTTTACAAATGTTAATTATAGCAAGGACATGTGATAGAGATGCATGTAAGTATTTAGTTTTTCACATACTTCTGAAAAATTAAGCTTCATATTCTAGAAGTCAGAACTAATTCCAATATATATTGAGTGGGTTGAGAAGAGACTTGAAATGATACATTGTAGGAAATTATTTCCGTGTCATCCCACAAAATGTTCTAGTGTGATAATTTCATATAATCTTCATATTTTCTCCTTTAAAAAGAATATCTTAGTAAATCTTATTAATGTTTCAGAGCAAATATGGTAATTAGACTTTAACATATTTTTATCAGAACTAAAGTCTGCTCCTATACAGAGGAAATCCTAAAATATTAATTCCATAAAATACCACAGAATAGAGTTGTTGCAGAGTGGTATGAAGCTTCATCTCCTAACAGAGAATATTGTTCTATTTGGTCAAATGATCAGATAGTTCTAATCAAGAAATATGAAAATGGATAACATGGTATTTACATGATAAGATTTACATGTTAGGCTTGGTGCTAACTGAAAATAAAACTAGAATATAGTAGCTTGTTTTAATTATATTTGCAAAATGAAATAGAAGATTAATAAATAAAATGCAGAATGTGTTAGAAATCTGAAAGTTAATTTGAACTTCCCGTTAACCTAAAGACACCATGGACATGATATCAACTCATCTCCTTTGAGGTCAGTTTATTAAATCAATTTAGAGAAATTCACTGAACAGGTTTTGAGAACCATCAAATCTTAAAGAACTCAACTTAAGATGATTATATGAGCCTGAAATACTTATAGCTCTTATGACTTCCAGTTTGTGCAATAGCCGGGAAGAGATATCATTAATGCCAAATTGGAGCATAACATTTCTTTTTCTAATGGTAGTGATTAGATGATTTGGGGGAGGGAAAGCAGAAATAAAACAGTTTGATTACATAATGGAACAAATTTGGTCTGTTATTACAAAAAGCCGAGATCAAAGTTTGACTTTCTGCCGTAGAATAATGTAGGTGTGGGTCTTGCAAGTGTTTTTGCTAAACAATGATGTTTTCTAAAATTAAATATCTGATCTACTTGTGTATTTTTAAAATTTTTAAATGATTTGCTTTTCATAAATCCATCTGTATCAAAAGTTTAATGTATAAGAGATGCTTTTTAGCTGAATTTGTTTTCCATTGAAATTGGCCAAAGCTATTTAAACAGGAGTAAAGTATATGGCAGTGTAAATACATAAGTGTTTATCATTTAGGGATACATACACACACACACACAGACATATGTATGCATACACATGTGTATATATTTTTAAATTATGTAACTTTTTCTAAAAGGATTAGAGATTAATGGACAGTATCAAATAATCTGCTGAAGCTAGGGAGTACACCTGTAAAAAGTACCATTGAAAGAAAAATTACAATGTCTTGGGGATGCTTTTAATGGTTCTTTGGTTGAAAGCCTAGGAATACCCAGAGGCAAAATTAATGGGCGTCTAGATCTTTCCCTTTATATAACTCTTCTATGGCTTTGGCAAGAAGTTATTTTTATATGAATCATGTATTTAAAAAAATCTCTCAGTTCAAGAAGATGAACTTCTATATACAGGTAACATGCTGAAGTCATATTTTCACATGATTTGGACATAATGGAGGGATAAACTTTCTGTTTTTCTAAGGCTCCTATCAGGTGTTTCTTTCAACTTTTGCATAAAGGTAAACTTGTTCCCAGTTTTTACATAATTGAATGGCATGGTTATCATTGCTTTTTCAGGTAAGGGGGTGTGGATTGGTATCTTTAATAATTACTCTAGGAATGACAAATATTTTTTGTAATGTTTTTGAAAACTTGATTTAAACCTCTCCATTAAATGTGGCCATTTTTTTAAAGCAGGGATTTAATTTCTCCAATTAGAAGAAGACAGTATTTTTCCTTTAGTTTCTCTGTCATTTTAAGAGCCCTTGAAGAACTATTTTATATTGACTATAAGATAAACTATGGTAGCAGGGCATATGAACGTCATTCTACTCACGTGTTAGAGGAAAAAAACTTATTTTAAATTACCTTGCAAATATATTAATGCTATCTATTGTAGGTAAGAAAGCATGTTGTCCTTTCTTGTATCTATGAGTACAACTTTAACCTTTATTGTTTTTTTTTAAAAAAACTATCATTTTAAAGTGTACAACGAGAAATATGCTATGTTGTCAAGAGACTAAGCCCTGGAGAAGCTATTTGTGTCGCTTTAAATAGAATTATAGAGGTCCTTTTGCAAAGAAGCCTCCGTTTAAAAACGTTTCCTTAATTTAAAAGCAATATTTAAGAGAGTTCTAAAACAAATTAAAGCCCAATTTAGAATAAAAATAACATTTTTATAAAAGTATTAGAAATAAATTTTCTGCCAGATCTTTTAAAAATGCAAAGCACATTTAAAAAATTATTTCTCTAATTTCTATAATTTTTATATTTGGTTTAATTATAAATTTTACTTGTATATAACTAGTTCTTATTCTCTCTGGTCTTCTTTTGTCTTTACGATGTTCACTGCTTGGAAGTTTATGTGGCATGCTGTTTCCATAATTTACCAGTAATGTAAATGAGGGGAGGTCAGAGTTCATCTTTTTGGTTATGGCTATTGTGGAGGTACAAAGAAAAAATACTGGTCATTCCTATATTGGTCTCACATGTAGTATGTTGAACATACTAATTATACACATAGGGAGTAATTTTGTTAAAGAGGAGCTCTGGAAAATTGTAAAGCAGATGAAGATAATAAACGCCCTTTATTTCTTAGCTGTTTGTACAAAATCGGAGCTGGAAAATTTCCATGCAAATGAGAATGGCCTTTTTCAGCTAGTATAAGAATCTGGTGAAACTATTTGGTTGAGGTAAAATTTCCTAACAGCCACGCAAGACAATATTTCATTACACATACCGGAAAACAACCCTGCTAGAATAACCCCAAATACTGTGGGTAAGACACATGGCTAAGTGCCTCAGTCAGGAATTAATTTTTGTTTGAAATATCCAATTAAATCCAGGTATTGTACTGAAACTTGGGTCTTACCTCAACCCAGGGAACCTATTTCTCTGTGAAATGTAGCTTTGCTTTTGATTCTAAACAGCGTAGAATTCATATAATTATTATATTTTGCTAAAGAATATTATGAGTAAAAGGAGTTGGATTTTTTTTTCCTTCAATAGGTAAATGTTTTCTTTTTTTCCCTAAATAATTCAACTAGATAATCAAGGACAAAATGCACATAGGCACTTAACCACGAACAGAATCACAGAGTTACTTAAATGGAGAACATTCCTATACTACAATTGCTTAAATAAGACACACTATTTCTTGGCCTCCTCCCACAACCTCCTTGACTACAGCATCTTTTCAGTCATGTGGGAATTGAGGGCAAAGGCAGGCAAGATCACCTTACACCTCTGATGAGAATTCCCCAGGTGTGGCCTCCAGGGGGCAGTCTCTTGTTTTTATCTGAGGTCCGTTTCCTCCCTCCACCAGCCTTGTGGCCCAGACTTCACTGGAGCTTGGAAGCAGGTAATTGGATTTACTAATTGCTACTTAGAGATTTGTGGGCATATTCTCATCAACACGAGGGCAAAAACACATGAAATACTCAGACAAAACATACACAGCTATACCAAAGTTAGAACTAACACTTTTAAAATGTGATGTTGGTCTTCTGTGTTTAACGATAATGGATAACAGGGCTTTTATTTCATGTAATTTCTTTTCATTACTCACAAATGATCCAAGCAAATGGTGAGATTGTTAAACTATGAATCAGTGTAACTTTATGCTTATTAACACCAGCGGATAAAGCTGGAATTATTGTTAAAAAGAATTTCAGATTCTTGGATTGGCTTTAGTACTTCTGAAATACATACCTGTGTCTTGTTATGGAGCTTTTAAGCATTTACATAACTCATCCTTAGCATCACAGATAATTGAGAATTGGTTTGCTTTTCTATGGAACTTCTGGATATTATTGTAAAACACCACCGAAGATTGCTTTTAGGATGGATTATTAATAATCTATTTTCTGACATAATTTTATGTGAGCATTACTGTCACAGCAGCAGGCTGGACTTACAAAAATGTCAATTTAGAATCGTGTGCTCTCTCTCGAGAAGGAGAAAGAGCCAATTAATTGTATTTTTTTTCTTCATGATGTACTGTACCCCAGTATTCTAGCAAAATAAACAGTGGATAGGGCCTTGTTCACCACCTCTAAAATATGGACACCACTTACTTGAGAAAAAAAATCATCAACAATTTTTTTTGGACAAATAACTTAATGACTTTTGAAACAAGGACAGGTGGTATAACACAGGATACAAAGGCCTACCTGAGCGTCTCTAGCCATCAGGCTTTGAGTTAGCAAGATTATTAAGAACAGTTGACACAATTTCTCAGGAGAAAGACAAGGTAGCAAAGCATTGAATCTGTTTCTGACTTAGACTGTCTGCCAGATCCTGGTTTACAAGGCTGGCTTTCTGCCTAATCCCCAGCATTTTCATCAGATTTGAGGAACGAATAAAGTGAACCATTGGGCATTACAGCATATTTCTAGAGCACCAGAAACTCTTCTATAAATAGAATAACATCACCATCCTATTTTAACCAGAGTCCAAACTCCAAGGCCACAGTTTTTATATTTAAGTATATATAAATCAGACCATTATATGCCTAAAAATGCTTGAGTTTTATCTGAGTACAGGAAATTCTCATGTTAAAAGCCTAGTTAACAGCATGATAGTACATGTATCTATGTTTAGTATTTTTATTAAAATTATAATGTTGCATTTAAAAAACCAAGCAATCACCTTGAGATCTATCTAACAATTCAAGAAAGTGACATGTCAACAAAAAGCCAACATACTCCTAACTTGGCCAAAACTGCTCTGCTTTTAAATTGTGAAAACCAAACAAAAAGACAAAAAATTACTTGATATGCAAGTTTCCAATTTTTCTTTTTTTATTTTTTTTTATTTTTTTTATTTTTATTTTTTTTAAAGATTTTATTTATTTATTTGACAAAGATNTGTTGCATTTAAAAAACCAAGCAATCACCTTGAGATCTATCTAACAATTCAAGAAAGTGACATGTCAACAAAAAGCCAACATACTCCTAACTTGGCCAAAACTGCTCTGCTTTTAAATTGTGAAAACCAAACAAAAAGACAAAAAATTACTTGATATGCAAGTTTCCAATTTTTCTTTTTTTAATCAAGATTCGTAGGTTCTTTCCAAGCCACTTCTAGACACCGCAAAATGAATATTGATGATAGTGGAGAGCCAACTCCTTCAGGAAACAGTAGACAAGTTCTTTTACGGCTTTGAGAATCTGTTTCATCGTTTATATATTGAACACATAGCGACAGTTTAATTTCTCTTGACTTCTGGACCTTTAGATCTGTATGCCTTGAAGCATATTACTACTCACTGACAGCGTGGAAGAGATTTGCTCAGCTCTCCGGCTAAGAGTAATCTCGTAACTCCCTTGCCTTTCCTTACATTTTCTTCCTTCTTCACATCTTCCCTTCCTACCCTCTCCTTATTCTTCCTTCTTTCTTTTTTCTATCTTAATGAAGTATCTTCCTATAGAACTGGGAGCTCTAGGGTCCATACTAATCTCTACCAGCTGGATTTATTTTTTTTTGTCAACAAACAAGAAATTTAATTTGTATACATTTTAGGTTAGCTTCACAAAACAGCTGTATAGATAAATAAGGGAGCATCCTCTTAATTTGTTTATGGAATGTGCCGTGGTTTGAATGTTTTTAAGGTCTTACAGGTAAAGTCCAGCCTAATGGTGATTTCTAGAATAAATTTAATTACAAAGAGATAGAACAATAATGTTTGAAAGTCCCAAAAAATGGCATGTCCTATTAGGTACTTTTTTTCCTGTTTTGTTCTTCTAATGATAACAATTAAATTGCTGTTTTCATGACAGTTATACAGCACTGTATTTTTAAAGAATTGCATTGCCTTACTGGATTTTGATGAAGAGTTTCTCCATTTTACAGATGTGATAAAAGGGACTAAGAAGTTACCTGCTTGTGATTACACACTTAGAGAGCCTTTTATAATTTTCACCTACTGAATCATACTGCCTCAGCATTTAATAAAGAAAAAAAAGTATTTTTTTCAAATTTTCTCAATATATATGAACTAGTTTGCTATTTCCTAGCAAAATTAGAAACAAACATCTGACGTCACTAAATTTGGATATACTCTATTCATATTGTAAATACAGGGAAATTTTAATAGACTATCATTATTTTTGTGACCCTAACTTTGCAATAGACTGTGTTTTTATTTTAAAATTATTCAAAGGACAGTCTTCTAAAACGTAAGAGAAGTCACTAAGCCTGAGTCGCTAGGCTCAGTTGTCCCTTAGTCATTGCTATTATCACTGCAATATGAGATGTCATCACACTTGTTTCCTTATCCATAAACTACAGAGTCCTAAGCCACCTCCTAAGTGCACAGAGATGTGATTGAGATAATGAGTGTTGTAGCTTTACCTCAAGTTCTCCATCCTCATCTCTCATTATCTTCCTCATTCTCACTCACACACACAACGTGTTACTGCTTCCTGAACCTAATATTAATGGAAGTTGTTCAATCTATTGATGCTTTTCTCTCTGTTATTCCAAGATGAAGAATGCTAAGCAGGGAACATATCCAAGCCCCAATTATTATTCAGTCCTAATGTGAAGTCCATCAATTGGCAATTCTTAGTGTGAAGAAATAAACACATTTGGGAGTGATTGCCAAGAGCCATACACATTGCAATGTGGACTAACTTAATTGACTCTCTAGCTTATCTGATACAAGGAAACAGGAGTTTTAATTGGGAAAGGCCTATAGAAAGACTGTAAGATTAATTAGAGCATAGGAGAGGTATTTATGGAGATTTTTGGACAAACACAATTCTCCCATTCTTACTGCACATCATGCACTTTTCTATGTACTTGCTATGCTTCACTCTATTTAATATTTACAATACTCTTAAGAGGTTGGTAATTTGTAATTTTTTAAATGAGGAAATTGTAAGACCTATGACTGGTATGTAGTAGGATATGGATTCAAGCCCAAGCAGTTTATTTATAGAACCAGTACTCAACCATAAGCAATCATATCATCGCTAAGATCCTCAGTGGAAGAAGGGGAGCAAATGGTGACCAGAAAATAGAGATGTCTAAAAGAAATTGAAGAGTCACAGGCAAACTTAATCCGCTTCATAGTTTGAGTCAATAAGGCCATCATGATGATGTGATAAAAGCATGAACTTAGAATCTTATAGATACAAATACCTGGGTACAAACACCTACCCTGTCGTGGTGAGCTTCAGTAAAATGTTTCACTGCTAGAAGTTTCATTTCACCAGCAAGAGAAATGTAATGATGTTTGCAAATTGTCTCATACTCTGTTAGTGGGTGACCGATCTGACTGACCACCCTCGTCACCCATTTTTATTAGGAACTCTTTCACTTGCAAAAATTCCACCTAACTCAAAATGATTTAGGAAAGAAAAGGGATTTTAGAGCTCATGTTACCATAAAGTTCAATAGTATTTTGGATTTAGTCCTAGCTGGAAATCGGAAATCAAACTGTATGATCCCTACTCCCTCCCCGCCTCTCGTTTTGGTTCTACTTTCCTCTACCCTCACTTTATTTAGACTCTGCCTCTTTGTTTACAGTGGTGGGAATGCACCAAGTGACAATAGGGTTATAGGGTTATGTAAGAAATCGTTTTGGTTCTACTTTCCTCTACCATCACTTTATTTAGACTCTGCCTCTTTGTTTACAGCGGTCGGAATGCACCAAGTGACAATAGGGTTATAGGGTTATGTAAGAAATCTCAATGTGAAGAGAACATCTTTTTCGCCAAAAAATTCCAGGATAAGCTTGATGGGATCAACTTGGGTCACTTGCCGTAACCCATGAAATAGGATATTTATCTAGGCTGAGCGTTGTGTCATCCCTGGATTTAAAAGTTGGACATAGCATTACTTAACTAAATGGAAAGAGTTTTGCTGTTATGAGAAGGAAAATGACTAGATTCAGGGCAGCCAAAAGCAGCAAACTTCCAGTTCAAAAGCTATAGGTGCTGACCCTGAGAAGGGATGCCAGCTGGCCTTAATGCTGCAGCAGGCTCCTGGAGAGCCCCTGTTGCTCCAGACCCTTCCCCTCAGTTGGTGCATCAGGGGAAGATCCAGGGACTTCAAGGGAAAGGTTCATAGTAGTTGAGGTTGTTCAGGGTCGTGGCACTCAGAGGCACTCAATGGCCGTTTACCAACAAGTATGGAAATAGTAATTTGACAACAGCTATGAACATATCTGTGTGGAAAGGCTGAAAATCAGAGGCTGAGGGCCAAGTTGAGTGTCATTTAATTCTTTTTGGGGCCTTTACTGCCTTTCTTTCTCTTTTTTAATATAGTAGGCAGATACAGAACTTGAGGATTCTTAAATTCTGAGCTAAGTAGAGCTCAGAACAGCCAACTGAAGATGTGTACAGGGCCAGCTGTGCATCTCAGGTCAATACTTCAAATTTCTGTTGTATGTGTGTGTGTGAGGGGTTTGCTTCAAATTTATAACTACACTATTGCCCTAACCACCTATATATTGCTACAGATGCAACAGAATGAATTTGCACAAAAATATGACACATTTTCTCTTTGCTGTACCCCAAAATGAAAAGGAATTATTTAGGAATAATGTGTACTTCTTCAGGAAGTACCAACATGTTTTGATTACATGCCAGGCAGGCACTGTTTTGGATGCTGGGAATCCGGAAGCAAACACAACAGAAACGCTTCCTGCTTTTAAGGCAGCTTGCATTCTAGGGAAGATACAGATAATGAAAACCAACATCAACAACAGCAAAACACAACTAAGGTGCTTTCAAAAAGTGAGAAATGCTATAAAATAATAAAATAGAACAGGCGAGTAAATAAAGCAATACTGGGGACTCTGGTCAACTAAAACTATGTTTAAGTTAAGGCATTAAAAGGAGAAGGGGCCAGCTACATAAAAATCCGAGGAAGAGCACTGTAGGCAGAGGAAACTGGGTGCAGTAGCTTTGCAGAAGGAATGAGTTTTGTCTGCTCATGGAAGAAACAGAAAGCAAATATAGCTGAGTGTAAAGATACTGGCTTCATGGGTTGAACTGTGTTTTAAAATTTTAATTAGAACAATCTTTACACATGGTTAAGGAAATTTTCAAAGCAATATGATCATATTATAACCTCAATATCATTTAAATACATGTGGTATCTCAAATCTGTGTAATACATTTCCAGTCTGTGTTCATAGGCTTATATTTTTAAAAAATGATTTTCTTTCTTACTTACTTACTTACTTATTTATTTGACAGAGAGAGAGAGAGAGAGAGCACAAACAGGGAACAGCAGAAGGAGAGGGAGAAGCAGACTCCGCTCTGAGTAGGGAGGCTGATGTGGGGCTCGATCCCAGGACACTAGGATCATGACCTGAGCTGAAGGCAGACTCTTAACTGACTGAACCACCCAGGCGCCCCACAGGCTTGCATTTTTTTATGGTTACAATCATGGAATACATACATTTCCACCCTGACTTTCAAAACACATTCTTAGATGTCTTACAGGTGTATATTTTCATTCTCCATATTCATCTTTAGAAGTATAACTCCTTTTCTTTTGTGGCATGTATTCCTCAGACACTTTCCATATGTCTTTTCTTGAATCTTGATACCTTTCTTGTTTTGCCCTCCATTTCTAAGGGAATCGCATACATGGCCTACCCCCAATTTTATTATTTCTCTGAATTTAAGTGAACACCTTGGCTTTTTATCACAGTAATGATTTTTTTCAATGTAATTTCCTTTTGAGTATATATTTGATTATATCCTACAAAACTCTAATTTAGATTTTGAAACAAAAGTAAACAAACACTGGAAACATAATGAAACAAATCATTTTGTGTCGATTGTCATTTAGACAACACGGGTCTCAGAGCATTAACCGGAAATTATTTTTCCTTTATCTAGTTTCATATCCTGATTTCAAGAACTCAATAACCCAAGTCTACCTAGGTCACTTTATGATAGTAAACCGGGTGCTGACAGAGGTATATTAACTTTTGTGAGATTGCAGTACCACTCAATACACCACAGTGGTAATGAAGTAATAATTAAAGCCTCAATCTTAAATGGCCTTCTTTTTTCCCCGTAAGATTCCTCTGGACATTATACTCTGATAATAACCTATTTTGAAAATGGAGTTTTGTTTGCTGAAATCGCACAAAATGACCTCTGTGTGAATATAGCAAGAATATTATGATAAGTATTATGATCAGTATTCTGGTCAATAAGTGTTATGCTGATTTCCTTATCTGTGGAAACAGGACTCTTTTGTATCCCATGTATTTTATGTTTTAGTACGTAGTACATACACACTTGCATGTATTTGGATTGTTTTAAATATTGTGCCACTAACTGCAAGTGTTTCAGGATTTTGCAATGAAAAAAAATTTTTTTAATCATCTCTGACTTGGCAGTGCCTGAGAAACAGTTGGAAGAGAGTGTTCTATAGATTATTANACTTAAGATGATTATATGAGCCTGAAATACTTATAGCTCTTATGACTTCCAGTTTGTGCAATAGCCGGGAAGAGATATCATTAATGCCAAATTGGAGCATAACATTTCTTTTTCTAATGGTAGTGATTAGATGATTTGGGGGAGGGAAAGCAGAAATAAAACAGTTTGATTACATAATGGAACAAATTTGGTCTGTTATTACAAAAAGCCGAGATCAAAGTTTGACTTTCTGCCGTAGAATAATGTAGGTGTGGGTCTTGCAAGTGTTTTTGCTAAACAATGATGTTTTCTAAAATTAAATATCTGATCTACTTGTGTATTTTTAAAATTTTTAAATGATTTGCTTTTCATAAATCCATCTGTATCAAAAGTTTAATGTATAAGAGATGCTTTTTAGCTGAATTTGTTTTCCATTGAAATTGGCCAAAGCTATTTAAACAGGAGTAAAGTATATGGCAGTGTAAATACATAAGTGTTTATCATTTAGGGATACATACACACACACACACACACACACACACACAGACATATGTATGCATACACATGTGTATATATTTTTAAATTATGTAACTTTTTCTAAAAGGATTAGAGATTAATGGACAGTATCAAATAATCTGCTGAAGCTAGGGAGTACACCTGTAAAAAGTACCATTGAAAGAAAAATTACAATGTCTTGGGGATGCTTTTAATGGTTCTTTGGTTGAAAGCCTAGGAATACCCAGAGGCAAAATTAATGGGCGTCTAGATCTTTCCCTTTATATAACTCTTCTATGGCTTTGGCAAGAAGTTATTTTTATATGAATCATGTATTTAAAAAAATCTCTCAGTTCAAGAAGATGAACTTCTATATACAGGTAACATGCTGAAGTCATATTTTCACATGATTTGGACATAATGGAGGGATAAACTTTCTGTTTTTCTAAGGCTCCTATCAGGTGTTTCTTTCAACTTTTGCATAAAGGTAAACTTGTTCCCAGTCTTTTACATAATTGAATGGCATGGTTATCATTGCTTTTTCAGGTAAGGGGGTGTGGATTGGTATCTTTAATAATTACTCTAGGAATGACAAATATTTTTTGTAATGTTTTTGAAAACTTGATTTAAACCTCTCCATTAAATGTGGCCATTTTTTTAAAGCAGGGATTTAATTTCTCCAATTAGAAGAAGACAGTATTTTTCCTTTAGTTTCTCTGTCATTTTAAGAGCCCTTGAAGAACTATTTTATATTGACTATAAGATAAACTATGGTAGCAGGGCATATGAACGTCATTCTACTCACGTGTTAGAGGAAAAAAACTTATTTTAAATTACCTTGCAAATATATTAATGCTATCTATTGTAGGTAAGAAAGCATGTTGTCCTTTCTTGTATCTATGAGTACAACTTTAACCTTTATTGTTTTATTTTTTAAAAAAACTATCATTTTAAAGTGTACAACGAGAAATATGCTATGTTGTCAAGAGACTAAGCCCTGGAGAAGCTATTTGTGTCGCTTTAAATAGAATTATAGAGGTCCTTTTGCAAAGAAGCCTCCGTTTAAAAACGTTTCCTTAATTTAAAAGCAATATTTAAGAGAGTTCTAAAACAAATTAAAGCCCAATTTAGAATAAAAATAACATTTTTATAAAAGTATTAGAAATAAATTTTCTGCCAGATCTTTTAAAAATGCAAAGCACATTTAAAAAATTATTTCTCTAATTTCTATAATTTTTATATTTGGTTTAATTATAAATTTTACTTGTATATAACTAGTTCTTATTCTCTCTGGTCTTCTTTTGTCTTTACGATGTTCACTGCTTGGAAGTTTATGTGGCATGCTGTTTCCATAATTTACCAGTAATGTAAATGAGGGGAGGTCAGAGTTCATCTTTTTGGTTATGGCTATTGTGGAGGTACAAAGAAAAAATACTGGTCATTCCTATATTGGTCTCACATGTAGTATGTTGAACATACTAATTATACACATAGGGAGTAATTTTGTTAAAGAGGAGCTCTGGAAAATTGTAAAGCAGATGAAGATAATAAACGCCCTTTATTTCTTAGCTGTTTGTACAAAATCGGAGCTGGAAAATTTCCATGCAAATGAGAATGGCCTTTTTCAGCTAGTATAAGAATCTGGTGAAACTATTTGGTTGAGGTAAAATTTCCTAACAGCCACGCAAGACAATATTTCATTACACATACCGGAAAACAACCCTGCTAGAATAACCCCAAATACTGTGGGTAAGACACATGGCTAAGTGCCTCAGTCAGGAATTAATTTTTGTTTGAAATATCCAATTAAATCCAGATATTGTACTGAAACTTGGGTCCTACCTCAACCCAGGGAACCTATTTCTCTGTGAAATGTAGCTTTGCTTTTGATTCTAAACAGCGTAGAATTCATATAATTATTATATTTTGCTAAAGAATATTATGAGTAAAAGGAGTTGGATTTTTTTTTCCTTCAATAGGTAAATGTTTTCTTTTTTTCCCTAAATAATTCAACTAGATAATCAAGGACAAAATGCACATAGGCACTTAACCACGAACAGAATCACAGAGTTACTTAAATGGAGAACATTCCTATACTACAATTGCTTAAATAAGACACACTATTTCTTGGCCTCCTCCCACAACCTCCTTGACTACAGCATCTTTTCAGTCATGTGGGAATTGAGGGCAAAGGCAGGCAAGATCACCTTACACCTCTGATGAGAATTCCCCAGGTGTGGCCTCCAGGGGGCAGTCTCTTGTTTTTATCTGAGGTCCGTTTCCTCTCTCCACCAGCCTTGTGGCCCAGACTTCACTGGAGCTTGGAAGCAGGTAATTGGATTTACTAATTGCTACTTAGAGATTTGTGGGCATATTCTCATCAACACAAGGGCAAAAACACATGAAATACTCAGACAAAACATACACAGCTATACCAAAGTTAGAACTAACACTTTTAAAATGTGATGTTGGTCTTCTGTGTTTAACGATAATGGATAACAGGGCTTTTATTTCATGTAATTTCTTTTCATTACTCACAAATGATCCAAGCAAATGGTGAGATTGTTAAACTATGAATCAGTGTAACTTTATGCTTATTAACACCAGCAGATAAAGCTGGAATTATTGTTAAAAAGAATTTCAGATTCTTGGATTGGCTTTAGTACTTCTGAAATACATACCTGTGTCTTGTTATGGAGCTTTTAAGCATTTACATAACTCATCCTTAGCATCACAGATAATTGAGAATTGGTTTGCTTTTCTATGGAACTTCTGGATATTATTGTAAAACACCACCGAAGATTGCTTTTAGGATGGATTATTAATAATCTATTTTCTGACATAATTTTATGTGAGCATTACTGTCACAGCAGCAGGCTGGACTTACAAAAATGTCAATTTAGAATCGTGTGCTCTCTCTCGAGAAGGAGAAAGAGCCAATTAATTGTATTTTTTTTCTTCATGATGTACTGTACCCCAGTATTCTAGCAAAATAAACAGTGGATAGGGCCTTGTTCACCACCTCTAAAATATGGACACCACTTACTTGAGAAAAAAAATCATCAACAATTTTTTTTGGACAAATAACTTAATGACTTTTGAAACAAGGACAGGTGGTATAACACAGGATACAAAGGCCTACCTGAGCGTCTCTAGCCATCAGGCTTTGAGTTAGCAAGATTATTAAGAACAGTTGACACAATTTCTCAGGAGAAAGACAAGGTAGCAAAGCATTGAATCTGTTTCTGACTTAGACTGTCTGCCAGATCCTGGTTTACAAGGCTGGCTTTCTGCCTAATCCCCAGCATTTTCATCAGATTTGAGGAACGAATAAAGTGAACCATTGGGCATTACAGCATATTTCTAGAGCACCAGAAACTCTTCTATAAATAGAATAACATCACCATCCTATTTTAACCAGAGTCCAAACTCCAAGGCCACAGTTTTTATATTTAAGTATATATAAATCAGACCATTATATGCCTAAAAATGCTTGAGTTTTATCTGAGTACAGGAAATTCTCATGTTAAAAGCCTAGTTAACAGCATGATAGTACATGTATCTATGTTTAGTATTTTTATTAAAATTATAATGTTGCATTTAAAAAACCAAGCAATCACCTTGAGATCTATCTAACAATTCAAGAAAGTGACATGTCAACAAAAAGCCAACATACTCCTAACTTGGCCAAAACTGCTCTGCTTTTAAATTGTGAAAACCAAACAAAAAGACAAAAAATTACTTGATATGCAAGTTTCCAATTTTTCTTTTTTTAATCAAGATTCGTAGGTTCTTTCCAAGCCACTTCTAGACACCGCAAAATGAATATTGATGATAGTGGAGAGCCAACTCCTTCAGGAAACAGTAGACAAGTTCTTTTACGGCTTTGAGAATCTGTTTCATCGTTTATATATTGAACACATAGCGACAGTTTAATTTCTCTTGACTTCTGGACCTTTAGATCTGTATGCCTTGAAGCATATTACTACTCACTGACAGTGTGGAAGAGATTTGCTCAGCTCTCCGGCTAAGAGTAATCTCGTAACTCCCTTGCCTTTCCTTACATTTTCTTCCTTCTTCACATCTTCCCTTCCTACCCTCTCCTTATTCTTCCTTCTTTCTTTTTTCTATCTTAATGAAGTATCTTCCTATAGAACTGGGAGCTCTAGGGTCCATACTAATCTCTACCAGCTGGATTTATTTTTTTTTGTCAACAAGCAAGAAATTTAATTTGTATACATTTTAGGTTAGCTTCACAAAACAGCTGTATAGATAAATAAGGGAGCATCCTCTTAATTTGTTTATGGAATGTGCCGTGGTTTGAATGTTTTTAAGGTCTTACAGGTAAAGTCCAGCCTAATGGTGATTTCTAGAATAAATTTAATTACAAAGAGATAGAACAATAATGTTTGAAAGTCCCAAAAAATGGCATGTCCTATTAGGTACTTTTTTTCCTGTTTTGTTCTTCTAATGATAACAATTAAATTGCTGTTTTCATGACAGTTATACAGCACTGTATTTTTAAAGAATTGCATTGCCTTACTTGATTTTGATGAAGAGTTTCTCCATTTTACAGATGTGATAAAAGGGACTAAGAAGTTACCTGCTTGTGATTACACACTTAGAGAGCCTTTTATAATTTTCACCTACTGAATCATACTGCCTCAGCATTTAATAAAGAAAAAAAAGTATTTTTTTCAAATTTTCTCAATATATATGAACTAGTTTGCTATTTCCTAGCAAAATTAGAAACAAACATCTGACGTCACTAAATTTGGATATACTCTATTCATATTGTAAATACAGGGAAATTTTAATAGACTATCATTATTTTTGTGACCCTAACTTTGCAATAGACTGTGTTTTTATTTTAAAATTATTCAAAGGACAGTCTTCTAAAACGTAAGAGAAGTCACTAAGCCTGAGTCGCTAGGCTCAGTTGTCCCTTAGTCATTGCTATTATCACTGCAATATGAGATGTCATCACACTTGTTTCCTTATCCATAAACTACAGAGTCCTAAGCCACCTCCTAAGTGCACAGAGATGTGATTGAGATAATGAGTGTTGTAGCTTTACCTCAAGTTCTCCATCCTCATCTCTCATTATCTTCCTCATTCTCACTCACACACACAACGTGTTACTGCTTCCTGAACCTAATATTAATGGAAGTTGTTCAATCTATTGATGCTTTTCTCTCTGTTATTCCAAGATGAAGAATGCTAAGCAGGGAACATATCCAAGCCCCAATTATTATTCAGTCCTAATGTGAAGTCCATCAATTGGCAATTCTTAGTGTGAAGAAATAAACACATTTGGGAGTGATTGCCAAGAGCCATACACATTGCAATGTGGACTAACTTAATTGACTCTCTAGCTTATCTGATACAAGGAAACAGGAGTTTTAATTGGGAAAGGCCTATAGAAAGACTGTAAGATTAATTAGAGCATAGGAGAGGTATTTATGGAGATTTTTGGACAAACACAATTCTCCCATTCTTACTGCACATCATGCACTTTTCTATGTACTTGCTATGCTTCACTCTATTTAATATTTACAATACTCTTAAGAGGTTGGTAATTTGTAATTTTTTAAATGAGGAAATTGTAAGACCTATGACTGGTATGTAGTAGGATATGGATTCAAGCCCAAGCAGTTTATTTATAGAACCAGTACTCAACCATAAGCAATCATATCATCGCTAAGATCCTCAGTGGAAGAAGGGGAGCAAATGGTGACCAGAAAATAGAGATGTCTAAAAGAAATTGAAGAGTCACAGGCAAACTTAATCCGCTTCATAGTTTGAGTCAATAAGGCCATCATGATGATGTGATAAAAGCATGAACTTAGAATCTTATAGATACAAATACCTGGGTACAAACACCTACCCTGTCGTGGTGAGCTTCAGTAAAATGTTTCACTGCTAGAAGTTTCAGTTCACCAGCAAGAGAAATGTAATGATGTTTGCAAATTGTCTCATACTCTGTTAGTGGGTGACCGATCTGACTGACCACCCTCGTCACCCATTTTTATTAGGAACTCTTTCACTTGCAAAAATTCCACCTAACTCAAAATGATTTAGGAAAGAAAAGGGATTTTAGAGCTCATGTTACCATAAAGTTCAATAGTATTTTGGATTTAGTCCTAGCTGGAAATTGGAAATCAAACTGTATGATCCCTACTCCCTCCCCGCCTCTCGTTTTGGTTCTACTTTCCTCTACCCTCACTTTATTTAGACTCTGCCTCTTTGTTTACAGTGGTGGGAATGCACCAAGTGACAATAGGGTTATAGGGTTATGTAAGAAATCGTTTTGGTTCTACTTTCCTCTACCATCACTTTATTTAGACTCTGCCTCTTTGTTTACAGCGGTCGGAATGCACCAAGTGACAATAGGGTTATAGGGTTATGTAAGAAATCTCAATGTGAAGAGAACATCTTTTTCGCCAAAAAATTCCAGGATAAGCTTGATGGGATCAACTTGGGTCACTTGCCGTAATCCATGAAATAGGGTATTTATCTAGGCTGAGCGTTGTGTCATCCCTGGATTTAAAAGTTGGACATAGCATTACTTAACTAAATGGAAAGAGTTTTGCTGTTATGAGAAGGAAAATGACTAGATTCAGGGCAGCCAAAAGCAGCAAACTTCCAGTTCAAAAGCTATAGGTGCTGACCCTGAGAAGGGATGCCAGCTGGCCTTAAT
The DNA here is from genome assembly GCF_002007445.2 of Ailuropoda melanoleuca. Taxonomy (NCBI): domain Eukaryota; kingdom Metazoa; phylum Chordata; class Mammalia; order Carnivora; family Ursidae; genus Ailuropoda; species Ailuropoda melanoleuca. The sequence goes on from NC_048232.1 coordinate 52,030,653, forward strand.
GCTGCAGCAGGCTCCTGGAGAGCCCCTGTTGCTCCAGACCCTTCCCCTCAGTTGGTGCATCAGGGGAAGATCCAGGGACTTCAAGGGAAAGGTTCATAGTAGTTGAGGTTGTTCAGGGTCGTGGCACTCAGAGGCACTCAATGGCCGTTTACCAACAAGTATGGAAATAGTAATTTGACAACAGCTATGACCATATCTGTGTGGAAAGGCTGAAAATCAGAGGCTGAGGGCCAAGTTGAGTGTCATTTAATTCTTTTTGGGGCCTTTACTGCCTTTCTTTCTCTTTTTTAATATAGTAGGCAGATACTTACAGAACTTGAGGATTCTTAAATTCTGAGCTAAGTAGAGCTCAGAACAGCCAACTGAAGATGTGTACAGGGCCAGCTGTGCATCTCAGGTCAATACTTCAAATTTCTGTTGTATGTGTGTGTGTGAGGGGTTTGCTTCAAATTTATAACTACCCTATTGCCCTAACCACCTATATATTGCTACAGATGCAACAGAATGAATTTGCACAAAAATATGACACATTTTCTCTTTGCTGTACCCCAAAATGAAAAGGAATTATTTAGGAATAATGTGTACTTCTTCAGGAAGTACCAACATGTTTTGATTACATGCCAGGCAGGCACTGTTTTGGATGCTGGGAATCCAGAAGCAAACACAACAGAAACACTTCCTGCTTTTAAGGCAGCTTGCATTCTAGGGAAGATACAGATAATGAAAACCAACATCAACAACAGCAAAACACAACTAAGGTGATTTCAAAAAGTGAGAAATGCTATAAAATAATAAAATAGAACAGGCGAGTAAATAAAGCAATACTGGGGACTCTGGTCAACTAAAACTATGTTTAAGTTAAGGCATTAAAAGGAGAAGGGGCCAGCTACATAAAAATCCGAGGAAGAGCACTGTAGGCAGAGGAAACTGGGTGCAGTAGCTTTGCAGAAGGAATGAGTTTTGTCTGCTCATGGAAGAAACAGAAAGCAAATATAGCTGAGTGTAAAGATACTGGCTTCATGGGTTGAACTGTGTTTTAAAATTTTAATTAGAACAATCTTTACACATGGTTAAGGAAATTTTCAAAGCAATATGATCATATTATAACCTCAATATCATTTAAATACATGTGGTATCTCAAATCTGTGTAATACATTTCCAGTCTGTGTTCATAGGCTTATATTTTTAAAAAATGATTTTCTTTCGTACTTACTTACTTACTTACTTATTTATTTGACAGAGAGAGAGAGAGAGAGAGCACATCAGGGAACAGCAGAAGGAGAGGGAGAAGCAGACTCCGCTCTGAGTAGGGAGGCTGATGTGGGGCTCGATCCCAGGACTCTAGGATCATGACCTGAGCTGAAGGCAGACTCTTAACTGACTGAACCACCCAGGCGCCCCATAGGCTTGCATTTTTTTATGGTTACAATCATGGAATACATACATTTCCACCCTGACTTTCAAAACACATTCTTAGATGTCTTACAGGTGTATATTTTCATTCTCCATATTCATCTTTAGAAGTATAACTCCTTTTCTTTTGTGGCATGTATTCCTCAGACACTTTCCATATGTCTTTTCTTGAATCTTGATACCTTTCTTGTTTTGCCCTCCATTTCTAAGGGAATCGCATACATGGCCTACCCCCAATTTTATTATTTCTCTGAATTTAAGTGAACACCTTGGCTTTTTATCACAGTAATGATTTTTTTCAATGTAATTTCCTTTTGAGTATATATTTGATTATATCCTACAAAACTCTAATTTAGATTTTGAAACAAAAGTAAACAAACACTGGAAACATAATGAAACAAATCATTTTGTGTCGATTGTCATTTAGACAACACGGGTCTCAGAGCATTAACCGGAAATTATTTTTCCTTTATCTAGTTTCATATCCTGATTTCAAGAACTCAATAACCCAAGTCTACCTAGGTCACTTTATGATAGTAAACCGGGTGCTGACAGAGGTATATTAACTTTTGTGAGATTGCAGTACCACTCAATACACCACAGTGGTAATGAAGTAATAATTAAAGCCTCAATCTTAAATGGCCTTCTTTTTTCCCCGTAAGATTCCTCTGGACATTATACTCTGATAATAACCTATTTTGAAAATGGAGTTTTGTTTGCTGAAATCGCACAAAATGACCTCTGTGTGAATATAGCAAGAATATTATGATAAGTATTATGATAAGTATTATGATCAGTATTCTGATCAGTATTCTGGTCAATAAGTGTTATGCTGATTTCCTTATCTGTGGAAACAGGGCTCTTTTGTATCCCATGTATTTTATGTTTTAGTACGTAGTACATACACACTTGCATGTATTTGGATTATTTTAAATATTGTGCCACTAACTGCGTTTCAGGATTTTGCAATGAAAAAAATTTTTTTTAATCATCTCTGACTTGGCAGTGCCTGAGAAACAGTTGGAAGAGAGTGTTCTATAGATTATTGTGTATGCTTAATACACAGACACACAATATGAACAGAAGTTCAATGAGATATTTTTTTATGGTGTTGTGTTCTAGTATTCCTTTTCGGTTCTCTTTTTTTCTGATTCATTAAATAAATCTGGTCATGGCCAAGGAAGTTAACAACCTACTAACAGGGAACAATCTGTAGTTTTAAAAATACTTTTCAGAAAAATATTACCAATTTTTAAAAAATTATAGTACAGTTAAGAATTTCATTAAGCTTACGTAAGTACAATGGATTTATAGAAATTTGCAGTGGCTTATTTTGAATATAAGGGATCATCATACTGCAAATGCATGATATTTAATAGAAATTCCATACCAAACTTGTAATGTTCTTGCTATATTCATATATGGGTAATTTTGTGTAAATTTGCTCTGGATTATTATTTTATTTTATTTGTTTTTATTTAAATTCCAGTTAACATACAGTGTGATATTAGTTTCAGGTGTTCAACTTACTGATTCAGCACTTCCATACAACACCTGGTGTTCATCACAACTGTACTCTTTAATCCCCATCAACTATTTCACCCATTTCCCCCACCCACCTCCCCTCTGGTAACCATCAGTTTTTTCTCCATAGTCTGTTACTCGATTTTCATCTTTTTCCCCCTGTGATTGTTTTTTTTCTTAAATTCCACATATGAGTGAAATCATATGGTATTTGTCTTTCTTTGACTTATTTTGCCTAGCATATTGCTCTAGCTCCATCCACATTGTTGCAAATGGCAAGATTTCTTTCTTTTTTACGGCTGAATAATAGTCCATTATGTCTATATATACACCACATATTCTTTATCCATTCATCATTCAGTGGACATTTGGACTCTTTGCACAAATTGGCTATTGTTAATATGTTACTTTAAACATCGGGGTGTGTCAATGTGTTGTACTCCTTTTTTGGTTATGGGTAAATTTTCTTGTAGATTAGAGAAAGATACACAAATGTGCTTAGAATATTATTTCTCTTCCTTTAAAGTAGTGAGTAGAGAACTAGTTTATGGAGCCAACAGACGATAAAGACTGAGCGTAGATGTTTAGAATTTTGTGTTCAAATTTAAAAACAAGCAAATAATATAAAAACCCTCAATCTGTCACTAAATTAGTGATGTGATTTTACTAGATGATCTCTCTGACACCTTTCATTTTTCCTTTGGTTTTCCTTCTGTCTGTGTGAATTTTCTCATAATGATACGTAAGATTGGAGATTATGTCCTCAATCTTTGTCATTTCATTCACCTCAAAAATATTTAAAGAGCACAAACTTCCAGACATCATCAACCACCTATAGAAGAGTGAAGTCTATTTCGGTTGAGAGACACCATAAACCAGTTAAGATAACATATCCAGATGTGAACTGTGAAATAGGATAGTGTAGATTTGCTTTGGTAATGAACAATAGGAAAACCTCGGTGGCTTAAACACCTAAGCCTTATTTCTTGCTCCTACTACTTAACCATTGTGGATGTGTGTGTGTGTGTGTGTGTGTGTGTGTGTGTGTGTGCGCGCGTGCGCGCGCGCGCGCACCGCGCGCACTTGCATATGTTTGGCGGGGTAGGGGTGAGAGGAGGAGTGTTTCTCAGATTTACATAGTCATTCAAGGACCCAGACTGATGAGGGCCTCAATGACTTACAACACTGTCACCTCGACATAATATTTAAGGATTCAATGCAGTGGGGAAGAAAGCACCGGAAGCTTCCTCACCAACGTTTAACTACTTCGACTGCATAAGAGGCATGAATAATTTCTGGTCAGAGATGATTAGTCAGACCCAGTCTCCATGTCCTATGACTTCCAGGGCGCAGAATGTGTAACAGCTCTGGGCATGGAAGGAGAGGATATTGTCAAGTTCTTCAAGCCTCTTTAAGTTGTAACTGGAGAGTGCAAACCTTTAAGAAACCACGTAAGAATGAATGATCAATTAGTTGAGAAAGCAAAGGCTTTAGAGGAGGAGATGCAGTTTCTGTACTCTGAGGGACTTTTGTATTATTATGAGTGATAGTTCATTCTTTAATGAAGCTATTCTTTTCTTGACCTGAATCTCAAATATTGGGTATGTATTTGATTAAGAAGACCAGCACTCCTCAGGGTTGTGGCTGGCTCGGTCAGTAGACTATGTGACTCTTGGTCTCTGGGTTGTGAGTTCAAGCTCCACGTTGGGTGTAGAGATGACTTAAAAATAAAATCTTAAGAAAAATGCCAGCACCCCCGGCAAATTTGGGAGTGTAAACTAAATCATTTATGACTTAGGATTTTTTCCCCCAATTATTTTGATAATGTGTTTTCTCAAAATCATGTCATCACAGATTTTTTTTCTCTTGTTTCTTTTCTTTCTAATGGGAACGCTCTGTGATCTAACTCCTCTGGGTGTGAAAACACATTTCCAGAAAATATCTGAAAAAAAATGCAGTGCAAAATAAATCTTCTATCTAAAGATAAGATAGTGAGACTGTAACAAATACAGGCTGATATGATCTTTAAAATTCTTTGATTACTGATTACTGATTTGAGAATAATTGTGTCAGAAAAATCTCTGAGCTATGTTTTCATTTTCTATACTTTTTCCAACAATAATGCATTAAATCATAAAATTATAACAAAAATTAATGTTTACTATCACAGTGCAAAAACTCAGATTGAACTTGAGTGCTCTCTGAGTGCAGGAACCATTTTTATGTTGTTTCCAATTATATCCTCATTGTTGACCTACCTAGCAGTCCTTAGCACTTACTAAGTAAGCACTTAAAAATCTTTGATGGATATTACTGGATGAATCATCCTTGTTGATTTTATTTTCATTTGTTTCTCACTCATTCCTATTTTTCTTCAAACTAATATAGTAACTTAATGTGTGATCTTGGTAATAAGAATTTTCATGAACTGGAATTAATTATAATTGACTCTCATTTTTATGCAAGGTGAAAGATGACTTCTTTATTTTTATCAGTCTTTACTTCCCCAAATAAATTGGCCAGAGAGCTCACTATTAAAAATTCCAAATAAATGTGTGTTAATTTAAGTGTTCATTTTGTGGTAATTAAAAGTGTAAACATGTTGAAGGATGTATTTCAATTCTACTTTAATAGGACCCCTATTTCAGATTATTTGGATCAATGCTATCTTTCAAATAGATAATCATTCTTTGCTTTACCTTTCCCTCCCTCCTCTTCATCTTTTCTTACTACTCTGTTTTTAATCATTTCCTCAACTATATCATAAATCTGTATCACATTCAAAGCACAAAGAGTTCTATTACTGAAAAACAAAGATATTCATTCTGTATAGATTTTCAATATATGTTTAATTCTCTCTTTTGGACTTTTTAAAAAAGTATGGTTGCTAGTAAAGAGCAATGCTTTTAAAGAAATATTTTAACTTTATAAATGAAAATGTATTCTATAGAATATTTAAAAAATCCAAAAATGTATAAATTGAAAAATCGTTCTTCTTTTAGATCCCTTGTTACTTTTCAGATGTAAGCACTGTTAAAAGCCTCTTACATTACTAACAGAAATATTATGTGCATGTGCAAACATACATTTAAAATCAGTATTTCATTATATACAATGTGTGTAATGCACATTTTAAGTTATTAGATGATTTTATTGTGGATAATGTTTTATTTCATACAAACTATAATGATTTTGAAATATATGTATTTTTAATGTTAGAGTTATATAAATTATTTTTGGTTAATGTAACATGAAATAATTCCATAAAATATGTTAAATGCAAGTGATTTGGTTTACTTTAAGCTAATTTAGTTTTATAATTTTAAGTATTTTCTTGTATTATTTGTAATGATTGTGTCAATACACATAAGATATATTAAATGATTTTATAGATTTGATCATTTTTAAAAATTTTTTAAAGTTCCACTTTTATTATATTGCAAAGTATTCTTGGGTGACAGATATAATATATTGTTTAAAATTAATATTTCCATCAATTGTTGTTATTAGAGATAATAATCTATAGTATTTTTAATGTTTGAGTTCCCTTATATGTTCAGACACTACCATAAATAAAAATTTTATGATCACATTTAGTGTATCTTGGTTGGGGGTTGCAACATGCTAATCTTAAGGGTTTTAAAGTATTTTAAATTGTAAATTTTTTAAGAATGATCTTGCACATTTTAGCTATATGACAAATATTTTAAAACAAAGACAATATGGAAGACATTTGAAGGAACATGAAGTGTTTAGGGTTCTTTATAAAATTCATTAAATTTAATAATAATAGTTTACATGTAGAGAGCTTTACATGCCATGTGCCATTCTAAGAAGTTTTGTGCATTACTCATTTAATCCTACTTCAACTGTATTGTGAGATTATGCTAATTTTTAAAGATATTTTATTTATTTATTTATTTATTTATTTATTTATTTGATAGAGAGGGACAGAGAGAGAGAGAGAGAGAGAGTGCAAATACATGCAGGGGGAGCAGGAGAGGGAGAAGCAGGTTCCCGGCTGAGCAAGGAGCCCGATGTGGAGCTCGATGCGGGGCTCCATCCCAGGACCCCGCGATCATGACCTGAGCCAAAGGCATACGCTTAACTGACTGAGCCACCTAGGTGCCCCAATTATGCTCATTTTGGAAATGAGAAAATTGAGGTCATGGAAAATGATGGTATTACTTACAGTCATACCGCTGACAAGTATTACAGCTAGAATTCAATGAAAAGGGTTTGGCTTTAGAATTAATAGGATCTAGATCATTTATTCTTTCATTAATACAGAAAACTGTGCATTAATTTAAAAATAGTATCAAAAAACTAGCAGCCCGCAAAGGGCTTACCTTTTATTTGGGGCAGAAAACAAGTGGAAAAAAGAAGGAGAAAAAGAGAAAAAGAGGGAGGGAAGGAGGTAGGATGGAGGGAAGGAAAGGGATTTGGTGGTGGTATATTTTATGTAACTAAGTACCATCAAAGAAGTAAAAACAAACAGCAGCAACAACAATAAGAAGGAGAGAAAGTAGAGAGTGCCAGTTTTGGGAGATGAAGGTAGAATGCATTTATTATTATTTCTTTTTGTACTGAAAAGAAGTATCTTTTTTTGCAATATAAAGTTGAAATTTATTTCAATTACAATTCTTTCCTTACATGTTAAAGCTGTTTTAACCTTTAACAGCATACAATTATTTCAGAATAGATCATTTTTAATGATTCATTATGTATGAAGTCATTTGATGATGCAATTAGTTTTTAAAAAACTGAATTATAATTAATATACAGTGTTATATTATTAGTTTCAGGTATACAATATAATGATTCAACAGTTCTATACATTTCTCAGTGCTTATCATGACAAGTGTAGTCTTAATTCGCTTTATTTCACCCAGTCCTCCCCTACCCTCCTCCCCTTTAGCAACTACTTTTTCTTTGTATTTAAGAGTAATTTGTTTGTCTTCTCTTGTGGTTAGTTCATTTGTTTTGTTTCTTAAATTCCACATATGAGTGAAATCTTAGGGTATTCTCTACCTGACTTATTTTACTTAGCATTATATCCTTTAGGTCCATCCATATTGTCCATCATTCTTTTTTATGGTTGAGTAATATCCCATTGTGTGTGTGTGTGTGTGTGTGTGTGTATACACACCGCATCTTCATTATCCATTCATCTATTGATGGAAACTTGGGTCATTTCCATATCTTGGTTTTTGTAAATAATGCTGCAATAAACATAGGGGTGCATATATCTTTTTGAATTAGTATTTTCATATTCCTTGGATAAATACTCATTAGTGGAATTACTGGATGATATAGTAATTCTGTTTTTAATTTCTGAGGAAAATCCATACTGTTTCCTACCATGGCTGCACCAATTTGCATTCCCACCAACAGTGCAAGGGGTTCTCTTTTCTCCACATCCTTGCCAACACTTGTTATTTCTTGATGTTTTGAGTCTAATCATCCAGAAAGGTGTAAGATGATGTCTCATTGTGGTTTTGATTGCATTTCTCTGATGATGAGTGATGAACATCTTTTCATGCATCTGTTGGCCATTTGTATGTCCTCTCTGGAAAAATGTCTATTCAGGTTTTCTGTCCATTTTTAATCAGATTACTTGGGTGTTTTTGGTGTTATATAAGGTTTTTTTAAATATATTTTAGATGTTAATCCTTTATTGGATAAATCATTTGCAAATATTTTCTCCCATTCAGTGGGTTACTTTGTCAACTTTCTGATGGTTTCCCTTGCTGTGCAAAGGCTTTTTATTCTGATGTCGTTCCAATAGTTTATTTTTGCTTTTGTTTCCTTTGCCTGAGGAGCTGTATCTAGAAAAATGTTCCTATGGCCAATATCAGAGAGATTACTGCCTACGTTTTTTTCTAGGAGTATTATGGTTTCTTATCTCACATTTAGGTCTTTAATCCATTTTGAGTTTATTTTTGTGTATGGTGTTAGAAAGTCCAGTTTCATTCTTTTGCACATAGCTGTCCAGTTTGTCCAAAACCATTTATTGACAAGACTCTTTCCCCCATTGTATGTTCTTGCTGCCTATGTCATAGATTGACCATGTAATTGTGGGTTTAATTCTGGGGTCTCTATTCTGTTCCATTCATCTATGTCTCTGTTTTTGTGCCAGTATCATATGGTTTTGATTACTACAGCTTTTAGTATGTCTTGAAATCTGGGATTGTAATACCTCCAGCTTTGTTCTTCTTTCTCAAGACTACTTTAGCTATTTGGGGTTTTCTTTGGTTCTTTACAAATGTTAGTATTATTGCTTCTAGTACTGGTATTTTGATAGGGATTGCATTAAATCTATGGATTGCTTTGGGTCATATGGACATTTTAACAGTATTGGTTCTTTCAATCCGTGAGCATAAAATCTCTTTCCATTTGTTTGTATCATCTTCAGTTTCTCTCATCAGTGTTTTCAGAGTATAGGTCTTTCACCTCCTTGGTTAAGTTTACTCCTAGGTATTTTCTTTTTGGGTGTACAATTGTAAATTGGATTAGTTTCTTAATTTCTGTTTCTGCTAAGTCATCATTAGTGTATAGAAATACAACAGATTTCTGTAAATTAATTTTATATCCTGCAATTTTACTGAATCCATATATCAGTTCTCATGTATTTTTGGTGGAGTCTTTTGGGTTTCTATATATAATATGTCATCTGTAAATAGTGAAAGTTTTAATTCTTCCTTACCAATTTGAATGCATTTTATTTGTTTTTTTTTTTTATCTGATTGCTATGGCTAGGACTTCCAGTACTATATTGAATAAAAGTGGTGAGAATGGACATTCTTATATTGTTCTTAGTCTTAGAAGAAAGGCTCTCAGTTTTTCATTGCAAAAGATGTGGGCTTTTCATATACGGCTTTTACTATGTTGAGGTATGTTCCCCCTAAACCTATTTTGTTGAGAGTTTTTATCATCAATGCATTTATCAGAATAGGGTGATAGGTGAAGTTCACATTTGAACAATGATCTGAAGGAAGTGAGAAATTGAACTTTGGTAAGAGGTATATGTTGATTTGAGGAAAGCAGAGGCTGTTGTGCTCTGGTTAAACTAATGGAGAAAGCAAAAGTTTATTTCAGTGAGGTAACATGGGACCAGATGGTGCAGGGCACTGGGTTGACTTTGGCTTTCATTCTGAATGAGATGGGAAGCCATTGGAATGTTGTGAACAGAAGGGTAAAATGTTCCAACCAAGTTTTTTGTTTTTTGTTTTTCTTTTAAGGATCATTTTGAATACAGAGTTTTTTGTTAGATTGAGTGGGGCAAGAGTGGAAACAGAGAAAATTTGCTCTTTGTAGGTTTATGTTGGAAACAAAATTGCCCTATACCTTTTCTCTGGAGGTTCCTAGACTTTATGGCCTCTAAATACATTAAGAAAGAAGTTGAAAGTTCAGAAATATGTTACTGTAGAATGTTTATTTAAAAATGAGTTTAGGGGCACCTGGATGGCTCAGTTGGTTGAGCATCTAATTCTGGGTTTTGGCTCAGGTCATGATCCTGAGATCTTGGGATCCATCCCCACATCAGGCTCTATACTCAGCAGGGAGTCTGCTTGAGATTCTCTCTCTCCCTCTCCCTCCACCCCTTCCACCATTTGTGCTCTAGTTCTCTCTCCCTCTCCCCTCCCTGCTTCTAAAATAATGAATAAATCAGTCTTTAAAAAAATAAAGTAAAAATGAGTTTAATTTCCATCATGCAAGCTAGAGCTTATATCATAACTCTGATTTTACTTTATTTTTTTTTAGCATTTTACACATGCATTTCCTAGCCACTGTGACATCCAATTCATTGTCTTGGGGCAAGTAGATAAAAGTTGGGTTAACTTTAAGGCATCTGGGAAAGTGGCAGAGAAAAAAATTTCCCTATGCTTGAAAGATTTACTAATGTACTCTCAAAGTCAGAGGAAGAAAAACATTAAGGGTTCATGAATATAAAGTGAATGCAATTGGTTCTAAAAGCCATCCTCCATAAAATACTTGGATTGGCATTGATTTTCAAGAAAATTGTTTTTAGACAAAATGCTTTTGCTTTTCAATATTTTACATTTAATTTCACTTAAAGAAAAATACATCAATGTCAACATTTAAATGATACTCTGCTGAAGGCTGATTTTGAAAATTGTCAGACATTTGATGTTATTCTCTAAAATGAACCATCACCTAAATGTTGCTTATGGTTAAATGCATACCAACAAATTAGCAATTAAAAGATATTTATAATGCTTACAACTGTGATGATCTGTATTTCACTCTATATGTACTCCTGATGTTTTAGGTACCCAGTCAACAAGTATTTTTCTGTTGCTTACTATGAGATGAACACTCAGCCACATGTTCCAGATTTTTTTTTCCTAAAAGGTTTGTTTTTTCAAGGAAAGGATAATATAGTTAAAGAGCTAAGAAAGAAAAAAAAAACTTTCAGTGAAAGTATAAGACAGTGCATTATTTGTTGGTAAAGCAAAAAAGAATGAATAAATAAAAGACCTGCTGTATAAATAGATATGAGGTACTTAAGGTTAAGTCATTTAATAAGTTTTCATGATCTGTAAATGCTACTTAGTCATGTGATCTGGGAACCTCACAAGTCAGGAAGATAGAATGCCAGTTGGTAAAATCAAGATAATAATCTCCTATGATACTTAAACTTTCTACTAATAATATGCTTGTTTGTATACATCATTTACTTTTTCTATTACAGCATGAGTTCCTTGAGAATAGGGAGAATGTCTTAATTGTCTTTACATCCCAAACAATATCTTATACCTAGATGATATTGAATACTTACTGATTGAATGAGGTATGTGCATTCCTCCTACGATGCTAATACATATCCTTTTATTAGGAGAAATAGGTTATTATTGCTTGCTTGAGAAGACCGATTATGTTTCTCAAATGTGATATTTTTGGCTTATAGAAAAAAAGCTTACCTTTTCTAAATGGAAATATTTAAAACTAAGTTTTATTTCTAAAGAGAAATTCTGAAGTTTTGTACTCCAAAACTATTATTAGAACATTTAAACTAAGTTATGTTGAGATTATAGTTAGTAATCAAACTTATTACATGAGAAAAGAGAGATGTAAATTATTAACAGTAGTAATAAAAAAATATAAATTGGTGGAATCTCAGACATAAAAATACTAGATTTTATTTATTTGAGAGAGAGAGTGTGAACAAGAGACAGAGAGAGCACGAACACACAAGCCAGGGACAGGGAGAGAGGCAGAGGGAGAAGGAAACACCCTGCTGAGCAGGGAGCCCAATGCAGGGCTCTATCCCAGGACACTGAGATCATTACCAGAGCTAAAGGCTTCACTGACTGAGCCACTGAGGTGCCCTTTTAAATCATTTTTTTAAAAATACTTTAAATTTTTTTGTGTTTGTGGTTTGGGAAGATTAAGTATTGCCCTTGTATGAAGACTACACAACTATGTAATGTAGGCTTAAGTAAATTGCTCATATTTCAACTCATTTCCCATTTTACTTCCATTTTCTTAATATCATTGTGTATAATGCCCTAGTTAGATGGATAGACCCATTTTCATTTTTAAGTTTTAATGAAACATATTCAAGCTGCAGCGATAATAAAATATATTCAACCTACTGAGAAATAATGCATGCAAAGTGATTAGTATGATGCTTGACACAGACAAATGTTCAATGAATGATAATTTTATCTATAATGACTATTATTATTCTTACTAACCTTGTTGGAGTTGTTCACTTTCTGAAATACTTCAGAGATCACTTCTAGCTACCTTCTGAACTCTATACGGTTCAGCCTACCTCTGCCTGGTGATTGGTTAATATCTTTGGTAGCTTCTGAGTCATGCTTCATCAGGAAACCAAGGGTGTGATTTGCATCCCAGCATATCCTCCTTCCTCCTGCTCACTGTCACTTCTATTTTTACTTAAGAGCACAAGGTTCTTTAAGGCTTCTTATATTCCAAGGCTTCCCACATACACAGATTTACTACCTGTTTCTCTGTAAGAAATGTGTACTTGGTAACAAATTTTTACTAGGAAAAGGCAGCTATAGCTAGGGTAATCCCTAAGGCCAAAGCTTTTCATTTCTCCTGAAGTCCCTACTACTCTTAATTGTTCCTGTCCCTGGACAATTATCAGTTTTCTGCCCCATTTCTCCCAGGGTTCCTAGTCCAGTTAATTTTCTTAAACCAATCAAAAATGATTTGAGTACCTATAGCTAATCCATTGACAAGCATGTATTGAATTCTTACTTTATCCAGGGGTGTTTGTTCAACATTAATTCAGGATATCTTATCCTGGCATCCATACTGCCTCAAGGGTTTTGGAATATTTAGAATTCTATGCAAAAAGCGGTGTGTATGTTTACATAAGCAATTTTCTAGGGGATTGAGCCCATAGCTTCCAGCAGATTGTCAAAGGATGAAGACTCTAAAGAGATTATGATTTACACGGTAGAGAGGCAAAAATAGATAAAGCATATTTTTCTGTTTGAGGAGCTTGCAATATAAGTGAAATTGACATAGTAAATGGCAATATAAAAATAAGGGTGAAGTGGTATATGATACAATAGGTAAGAACAGAAAAATCACTTAGTGATAAATTGGAGGGAGGAACTGGGATATCATCTGGTTTACAAATAAGTTATGTAGTAAAGTTTCATGGGACTTCCATCCTGTGGGGAAAAGAGCATGAGTGAAGCCTCACTGATTATAGTGTTTGGGAAGATAATGAAGAGGCAATGTCTTGAATAATATTAGATTATAAAAAAGTTATTGAGGGGCACCTGGGTGGCTAGGTTGGTTAAGCAACAGACTCTTGGTTTTGGCTCAGGTCATGATCTCAGAGTCATGAGATGGAAAGCCGCCAGGCTCCACACTCAGCAGGGAGTCTTCTGTCCCTCTCCCATTTCCTCTGCCCCTTTCCCCACATGTGCACACACGCTCTCTCTCTCTCTCAAATAAATAAATCTTTTTTTTAAAAGTTACTGAATACAAGAGTTATTAATAATCCCCATGGTTTAAAATGTTGGATAGTAAAATGATGCATGGCAGAATATCTTTTAGCTAATATTCTTTAGATTTGAAAACACTTAGGTTCAAAAACCTTAAATAATCTTCAATAATTTTTTTTTGGTAAAATAACCCTTAATAACAACAGTCAGCATAATATATCATTAAGAAACATGCTCTGGTCCATTTCACAAAAACACGAAGTACAGTTTTTCATTAGCACGTTGTACTGACCTAGACTGAATGTTTATATTTCACTTTTCTTAAATATACCCAATGCATTTTGTTTCTGGGCTTGTATTTTATCCAGTTGGAAGTGGGGGGAATGGTCAGATTTGATATGGATTAAGAGAGTAGATATCTCCACTTGAATATCATAGTGGTATCTCAAAATTAATATTTCTTAAACTGGACTATTAACAACTCTCTTCTTCCTTTTCACATCAACTTCCTTTTCTGTGACTTTTCTTCAGAGCTTTATAGTTTCTGTCAGTTGCAATCAGTCTTCCATTCTCCAATTCACTCTTTTCAAAATTGACCCCTTTTCCCCAGATATCTTTCTTGATCTTTTCCTTATATCGTATTGTTCATCTTCACTCCCTACTCTATTTGCATTCCCAGGACCTCTGATGTCCTATCCAGAGTCCAACTCTTTTCTTTCCATTGATGTAAATATTGCCCTACATTCAAGGCTTAGCTGAAAAACCTCAGCTGGAGTGTTTCTAAATAAAAACTGTGCAAAAGTAATCATGCCATTAAGATGAATAGTAATAGATTTTGGAAATGTAGACAGTACCCTATTTTACACTGTCTTTTCCTTATAGGTTTATTTAGAATTCTACTGACTTTTCATGTTTACATAAGTGACTTTTCTTCCTATCTGAGCTATAATCTTCTTGCTGGCAGGGTTGTCTCTTCTTGGTTTTTTTGTTTGTTTGTTTGTTTGCTTTGGTGTGTTTTTATCCCTCACATCATTAAGCACAAAATGGGCTCTTGATATGTAGTTTTCTGTTAAGACGTTGGCAAGATATTAGGAGGCAAGTGGCACATAATCAGTACTAATGCACATTGCAACTTATGATGTACAGAGCTTTTGCATGCGCTTTCTGTCATTTACTAATCCTAACAACACTATTATATATCATTCTTTTCATTTTGCAGATAAGGAAACAGACTTGGTTAAGAATAGGAGACTAGTAAAAAATGGCTGGTCTGGGCATAAAACTCAACACTTTGGCTCCATACCCAGCTTTCCATTTACCAGGGCTGCCTTCTGAGATTTCATTTTATACAAGAAATTTAAAGACTGAATAGTTTCTAACACCTATCTGATTAAAGGGAAATATACCTGAAAAAAATTTGTCAAGATAGATAGCAGATATTCTAGATGTTACTGAATTTTAAAGTATCTAGCATGAAATGACAGTTGGGTAGTATTTACTTATATATGGAAGAAGACATTTTTAGCAGGTACTCAGAACATGTAAGATGAAAAGAAGCTTGGCCAGAAATGTCCTTAGAAACCTGTGATAGTTTGAATTGTGCTCAAGAGGCAGGTCACAAATCACTGCTTTACTGATACCCATTAAGCAGTCTTTCCTGTCTTTACAAACTAAGTAGTGGGTACCAAAATAAACAGACCTCAAAACGTGATACGTCTCATCTCATGCATGTCTCCCTAGTTCCACAAAGCCAGTGCTGTTAAACTTAAGTGCTGAGAATTATTCAAATAAATTCTCTTATATATGACAAATATTCAAGAGATAATAAATCTAAGAAAACAATGAATAAATGAATTGCTATGTCATAATTGTATATATCAACAATTATCCATTCTATTACTCTCAGTGTTTGTTATTTTTGTCTTAGTGCTTATGAATCTAGGGTCCAGGACTGTCTGGTTTCTTTGTGTACCTTTTATGGTCTACCTGAGTTTTCAAGCTGGTGAATCCTCACCAAGCTTGAACTATGCTAAGTGGTTTAAGTTGAACAGTACTTTGCATAGTTTGATAAAAACCAGTTGGATTCCTTTACTTTTTAGAGTTGCTAAAATGGAAAACACCATCATTTTGTGTTTTTAACATGAGAACAACCTACCTACTGCCTATCATTACTTTTAGAAATAATAATTTTACCATTTGTCAAATTATAACATATTTTGAATTCTACAAATAAAAGTCCTCAGAAATTAGCTTAGTCACACAACCAAGGGACAATTAACTGCTATTAAAAATATGTTTAAAAAAGATTTTAAACTGTTCAATATAAAAATCGGGAAAATAGTTTAACAATCCAAAAAAATCACCAGCATTGAACCCCCAAAACTGGTTTACATCCCCTTTTCCTACTTCGCTCCGCATACTCTTTAATTATGAGGGTAAAGAGTTATTTTTGAGAATTCCACTATATTTTGAGATAACTAAATATGAAATCTAGTTTGAGAAGGATCTCTTTGATAGAGAAAATAAAGACAAACATAAGTCAAATTCTAAAAAACTAGTATGTATAAGTATAATTATGATGTTCTCATTATGTTTGGTCTTTACTAGTAACTAAATTGCCTAACTATGTTGATCTGCTGGTGGCCTTTGCCAGCAGGTGTTTACCAAGGTGTAGAAGGATTGTGCAGACAAATGGATGACTGCCATTATTGCAACCAATATGAAGGCCCTGATCATGAGCATACACACAAAAACAATTCCAGATTTGCTGGCAATTGCAACATCAAAACTAAGAGCAATTAATAGTGAATGAAAAATGACCTTCTAAAATCTAATAATTCTTGCCCTTTTTGGGGGAGGGGGCTTTCTATTGGCGGGTTTATCAGAACGTATAAACACTGACAGTGAAGTTCTTGAGCATCTAGACTAATAATATTATTTCTGAATATAAGAATGTGCATATTTGTAAATTAAACTTTTTTAAAGTGTGCAAGATTTTATTTCAATATGAAGCATAATTTCCAAAGCCGGCTTCTCTAGGTATACCCTTCTCCATCTGTGTTAAAGAGAAAGCAAGTATAAATACCAACATCACTGAATACTCAAAAAATAAAAAGGCTGAAAACTTAGGCACTCATGAAATACAGTCTTAAGTGGATTTTATAGAAAAGTAGGGTCAAAGACACTAAGGCTTTCTATCTGAATAAAATTTAACACACTATTATTTCTGCTAAAATGAGGCCAGTAGGTAATGACGTGTTACTAGAACCAAACTTCTCTTCGGTGAAACTAAAAGCTAAGCCTAACTGTAGGTTACAGACTGGATTTATGTCCCATTATATAGAGAACTAAAATAAATGAACAAATAAAAACCATGTTACAGTAAGTTAATAAATTAGAAATGAGTTTAATGCATACTGTTTAGACAGATGAGATGTTCTTATCATAACTAATAATAAAAAAACCTAATAAGTTACCCTCTGTGTTTCTCCTTGAGACCCCAATTTTCAGGGCCCCTCATGCACACAGACCCTTCTAAGGTCATGGGGGACTAGGGAGGCTAGGAGTGGATATATTTTTTGGTAAAGTTTGCAAAAATAAGATATTTTAACCATAAGTAGTGGGATAACTGTGTTCTTTCCACTTAACTTTGTGTCCATATTGCTTTTATTGTCTTTTCTTCTGATGGTGCCCCAGAATTATACAAGTGTCACGACATTCAACACCAGGAACTGTTCCTCTGTGCTTTCCCTTTACCCTGATCTTGCTTCTCTCTTACAAATACCTCTTCAATGCAAGTGTTCTGATTTGTGAATAACACTTTGATCATCTCTCTTTTTGGTGTTAATCTTAGTCTTAATTTATGGTATACGGTATTTCTTGCTTTTTGTCACCAGCATAATCTAGTGACAGAGACTCACTTCCAAGCCTCATGACTTCATGGTTGTGTAACCACGAAAGTCACTTACTCTTTTACTCACTTCATGAGGAACAAAATAATTTTACTCATTTCATAGACTTGTGGTTGGGGGTAAATGAGACAGTGCTTATTGCAAAGCTTGGACAATAGTAAAAACTCATGAATTAGTTCTTAACATTATGACTATTTAAATCAGAATTTATGATATTTCCTCCCTTTAGGTTTCCATAACATCCCGAAAAATACCTCAAAAATAAATACTTATGTATTAAAATAAATTATAAGAGAATCAATTATTTCAAGACACAGAATCAATTTGAAATAAAAAATGAGAAGACACAAGGTATTATCCTCATAAAACTAATTCATGATATTTCGGATTATAGGATTAAGCAATCAACATAGTAAATAAGGCAATCAAAAATTCTTTGGTATAATATTTATCCTGTTAAATACTTAATGTAAAATAATATTTGTTTTAGCAATTACTAAAGAGTTGGCATTTTTGTGTTTCCCACATTCTAAACAAACTCTAAAAAAACACATTTGGTGGCTTGAACTGTGGCATTTTGATTTGGAAAATAAAACATTTTATCATAGAAACATTTTCATTTCTCTGTGATTGACGTTTTTAAAAATATTTTTAAAGTTATTCTATAAAAACTTGCTTCTGAAGTTATTCTATAAAAAACATGCTTTTTGTTAAATCCAATATATTTTAATAGGACTGTATACTTGAAGCCATAGAACACAATAATGAATGATTGCAATACGTGTAAAGTATCTTAATAATATGAGCTAATTCTAGTCTCTCTAGGACAATAAAAAGTGCAAGAGTGACAGTAACTGTGTCAAATGCTCTAAGTTTATTCCATATTTGAATTTATGGATTGAATTGTAGTTTATAGTTTCTTTGACTAGTTGGGATTCCAACATAGAGAAATCAGGCCTCCCACTATACTTAGAACCTTATGAAAAATGCAGTCAGTGGTGTAGGAGAAAGAAAATAAACAAAAGAAACCTAAGGGCAGGTGGCAAGCTCAGGTATTTAGTTGCCATGCAATGGAAAGTTGCTTTATCCTTGAGCCTTTTCCTGAGGTGTAAAATGGAAATGATTATACCAACTTTAAAGGTAGGTGGTTCTTAAAGCAGCTAAATCAGTTTCTGCAGATAGTCTGTGACTCACTATATGACTAAATGAATGAAAGATAGCATTTCTAATACCCAGCTCTGCATATCACAAAATCTCTTTAATATTCTCCTGTTCTTAATCATTTAGTATAAAGTTAGAAGTTCATTTATTCTTTTCTCCTAAAATTGCTACTTGCTCCATTTGAGTAAAGAACTGGCTATTTCTACAGTTGTGCTAAATAGTAAATGATATGTGTCTTCACACAAATTATAAGAAAAATGCATTGGAAAATGTACTTGAAAATAGATAAGAAAATATATGATAAAGAAATAACTAGGAAAAGTCCTAGGGTAAATTATGAAGGAGAAAATTTTCGCTATTCTTTTCTGTTGTACAAACAAGAAAATGCAGTCAATGGAACAAGTATAAATCTCCGGGAAAAGAGAAATTTATCTGAGACCGCCAAAAATTTTATTTGAAACTTGTTCTGAATATAAAGAGAACATATTCTGAAACATACACAAGGTGAGCTTAATTTAAAATGAACAGTGGCATGCCTCAGTGGCTCAGTCAGTTAAGTGGCCAACCCCTGATTTCAGCTCAGATCATGATCTCAAGGTTCTAGGATCAAGCCCCCACATTGGGCTCTGTGCTCAGTGGGGAGTCTGCTTCAGGATTCTCTCTCTCCCTCTGCCCTACTTCCTGCTTGCTGTCTCTCTCAAATAAATAAATAAATCTTTAAAAAAAATGGACATCAACAACACTTCCCAAGGCAGAAATATCCCCAGACTACATAACCTCATCTAAATGGAGACTTTGCAGTATTTAGGATACAGTGATATTTCTATTAATTGTTTGTAATGTAGATACCAAAACCATTTAATTAGTTTTGTTTAAATCAATATAAAATATTAAGATACTAAACATGTGAAAAGAAGATATCTTTGAATTAGTTTCATTTCTCCTTGATAAATTCAAAAAGAAAATAGTAATTTTATGTCTTTTACAAAGGATAATAGGAATTTTAAATTTCAACATATAAAAAAATAATCTACAGAAAATTGAGATGAATTTCAATTAATGAAAACCTGTAATTGGAGAATTTACCTTCCTTAAATCTCAGAATCTCACAATAATGTGCCTAAGTCCTTTGACCTATATGTAATATCTAAGTAGATTTATAATTTATAGACAGTGTTGGTAGTCAAAGACAGCATGTTTAAAATTTTATTTTAAAACTTTTCCTTTTTTTTTTTTTACATACCAACTACAGTAGTAGACCATGCATTTAAATATGTAACACATTTGATTAAACTAAAATGTGCTATGGAGTAGCTTTTGTACTTTCTTTGAAATATCAGTTGAAAAAATATTAAGTCTAATTTATTTTTATCAAGTGCCAAGTATCAGGCTATTATTAATGACTTCTGAGCTTACCAGAAAAGCTACTTTCCTTTCTCATAATTCAATGGTGTCAACATAGAAATATGACTTAATAAACTCTCCTTTTAAATGTTTGGTGACCAGGAATTAAAGTGTTTTAGGAAATGAACCAAATAAGAATGTCCATCCAGGTGTTGTACATAGGCATCCTTCCTTATCTTCAGCTCCCTAACGGGTGAAACGTCTCAGACTAAACTACCCAAAACTCCTGACCTTACTCACAAAAATTTCTTATAACATCCATGAGTGCTTGAATGTTGGTGGTTTTGGTTTATGGTGATACAGATTATATCTTTTGTTCAGTCTATATGATTGAAAACGTGTTGTCCGGAATAAGAATCTATGCTAACACTGTACTTAAAAACCCCACAACCTTGAGCAGACTCAAATTTCTTACTCGTGAAATTAGAGTCAGAATAGTACTACCTCACAGACTTGTTTGGGTGCTTTAAGTGACTTAATAAGTGCCAGTATTCTTGGAACAACGCCTAGAAAGAGATGACAATAAATGTTATTATCATTAATGTCACTGTTTTTATTTTTGTTTTCTCATCTGCAGGACAACTGTATACCATACCAAAACAATTCAGGGGGAAAATATCAGTCCAAATAGCCGGTCGGTGCAGGAACGTTTATTTTCAGTTTGATTGTTTTATCCTTGTGTCAAAGAATAACGAACAGCATAATCTCGATTCTCAAAACTTCCTCAGTCCTCTGATCTTCCCATAGTCACAGAAAGTGGGATTTGAATGGCTTTCATCTAGTTTGTCTTAGTAATAGACCCACAGTCCATCAAGAAACAAATGCCATTCTGTGGCCCTAGTTAAACAGAATTCATGATTGTCTTTTCCCCTAGGACTGCCTTGCAACCACAGATGAGAATGGCAGTCTGCCAGTGGGCCCTGCCAGCTGGCTTGCCACTGCACTCTGGGTTTTGGAAAACAGAAGCACAGATATTTTTGATTCTGCAGCCAATTCAAGCACAATTTACAAGGGGGGAAAAAAACCTTAAAGGCAATTTCACATGCATTGAAGTTAGGTCTTTAACAAAAAATGCAATTTCTTTATGTATATCCCTTCAAAATGGATACTGGTAAATTATCAGCTAAAACTGGACATTTATAAAACAGCATATTTTCCAACACTTAATTGCAGACCCTGCAATGATACAAAATGATGGGACTATTGATAGTGAAGTGTTTCATTCATCCCTACTTTGACTCATCTCTTCAATACATATTTAGTGAGTGCTTACGCTATGCCCAGTATGTGCATGAGACCGCATTTACTTCATTATTTATGGCTTTGAGTTGGCAAATTCTGCTGTGATACTATTACCTATTCTAGACTAATACTAGAAAATGTTGCTCACTAAATATCACCATGTTCAAACAAAATGTGAGGTTATGAGTATGCATTCATCAATTAATATTTGAAGTTATTGATGGTTTTCTCATGATTGTCTCTTGTGCAGGACTTTGCCTTGTCTTCCAGTATATTCTTAGAGCTAGAACGTTGCCTAGTATGAGTTACAAGTGCAACACAATAGTTGAATGAATAAATATGACAATCTAAGTAATGTAGATTGTCCATTAGAGGAAGTAAGCTAATGATGAAAAGCTATAAGCCCTGGGGAAAAATATTTTTATTTCAAACTCTATATGGTAGTCTCCAAATAATTTTTCTTTATATTTAAAGATGTATTTTATATATTAAACATATATTAATGTATTATGTGGTAAAAGACATGTGTCTATAAGTGTGGATAGAGATGGGTATTGTTTACACCATGTAAAAATTTTAAAATGTACTTAGGGAATATTAACATTTTTCACCTAAAAAGATTTTTCTTTTTAGCTTTCTTCTTATCCAAGAAGATTTTTCTCTTTGAAACTTAATGTAGCTTTTAAAAATGTTCTGTCCTCTGTTTAATCTACGAACTTAATATGATTGGATTTTTTGAAGCTGGCTCTTGAAACACTTTGTGAAAACTTTTTCCCTCATATTCTTCAATATGCTTTATATTTTTATCAGTGCTTTTAATGAAATTCCAAAATAATTTTATATCTAGATTATCTTATAGGTAAAAGAATATTTTCCCAGTATAAAGACCTTTTGAAGGAAGTCATTAATTTTTTATAATTGAATTTAGCTCCTAGTTTTTTCTTTTAATCTAGGATACCTTTAGAAACACAAATTAAGAAAATCATGTGAATAGACTCCTATCTAAATTAAAAATATCATTATCTTATTAATTATAATTGTAGTTCAGTAAGACCACAAATGTGGCAAAACAAGTCATGGTCATCGGAAGTTGCTAATAGATTCACTGGTGATGACTGAGAGGCAATGGATAAGGATATCTATATTTCCATAGTTTTCTGGCAGAATGCATGTTTCAATGGGGAAAAGATACTAAAAAGGTGTTTATTTACTATTCCTTTGTTCAACAAATCTTAATTTGGCCATTTTGCCAGACACCATTCTGTTACTAGGGCTAGATTGGTGAGCCAGCTAGCCAACACACTGCTTTCGCAGAACTTAACATTCAGGAAGAGAAGACAGACATAATAAGTACATCAGTAAACAAACATGGTGAAATCAAGTAGATTTGAGTGAGAGAAGAAAATAACAAAGACTAGAGAATGACTGTGGAGAGGTACAGCTGGTTTTGATTGAATAATCTAGGAAATTTCATTTGACCTGAGACTAAAATGACAAGATGCCAACCAGATGCGCTAGGCAGAAGAAAGCTAACAACCCCAAGGTAGAGTCTTGAGTGTGGTGTGAGTGAGGGATGGAAAGAAGGCATGTTTGGAGTATGCACAGCTAGGGAAAGAACAGGAGAGGAGGTTAGCGATAACAAGTAACACCCCCTGTGTCCTTGAAAACTATGGGCAGAGTTGGACTATACCCCAAGTGCAATGAAGAATTATGAATAGCATAATGTCAGGCTATTGTTTGTAACTTTAGGAGAACACTCTTTTATGTGAAAGAATATTTGTTTTATAGTCCTCAGAGTTATAAGCATTTGGATCCTTGTGGGAGATAACATTTGTGTTAATATAAATTACTCAACACTGTCAAAATGTACATAATTTTTACCCTAATGTGGTTTATCAGAACATTGGAAGGCAGTCAAAATCACTTGACGTATTTTTCTTTTCATCCATTTGCACAAATGCATTTTCAAGTTCTTTTATAATATAATTTAATTAAACATCCAATTTATTTATTTACTTACCTACTATGTTGTGCCTTGATTCCAGTGACTGACTTACTCCATAACTGGAAGCTTGTATCTCCTGTTCCCCTTCACCTATTTTGTCCACCCCCGTATTCCCCTCCCCTTTAAAACCATTAGTCTGTTCTCTGTAGTTCTGATTCTGCTTTTTGTGTGTTTGGTTGATTGATTTTTTAGATTCCACATATGAGTGGAATCATATGGTATTTGTCTTTCTCAGTGGGACGTACTTCACTGAGCATAGTACCCTATAGGTCCATCCATGTTATCATATACACACACACACACCCCTCACATCTTCTTTATGAATTTGTCTATCGATGGACGTTTAGGTTCTTTCATATATTGGCTATTAGAAATAGTGCCACAATAAACATAAGGGTGCATATATCTTTTCAAATTAGTGTTTTTGTTTTCTTTATGTAAATACCCAGAAGTAGAACTATTGGATCATGTAGTATTTCCATTTTTAATTTTTTATGCAACCTCTATACCATTTTCCACATTGACTACACCGATTTGCATTCCCATTGACAGTATACACTGGTTCCTTTTTTTCTGTATCTCCTCCAACACTTATTATTTCTTGTCTTTTTAATTTTAGGCATCCTGACAGGTGTAGGATGATATTTCATGTGATTTTGATTTGTATTTCCCTGATGATGAGTGATGTTGAACATCTCTTCATGTGACTGTTGGCCATCTGTATATTCTTCTTTGGAAAAAAAGTCTATTCAGTTCCTCTGCCCATTTTTAATTGGAATATTTGTTTGGTCTTTTTTTGGTGCTGAGTCATATAAATTCTTCATCTATTTTGGATATTAAGTCCTTGTTGGATTTACCATTTGCAAATATGTTCTCCCTTTCAGTGGATTGCCTTTTTGTTTTGTTAATACTTTCCTTCAATTTTTATTTTGTTGTAGTGCCAGTAGTTTATTTTTACTTCCATTTCCCTTGCTTTAGGAGACATAACCAGAAAGTTGTTGCTATGGCCTATGTCAGAAAAATTACTGTGTTCTCTTCTAGGATTATATGGTTTCAGGTCTCACATATAGGTCTTTAATCCATTTTGAGTTTATTTTTATGTTTAGTGTAAGAAAGTGGTCTGGTTTGGTTGTTTTACATGTAGCAGTCTACTTTGTCCATGTCTCCAATCCATATATTTAACTGTATCCTTCCTACATAAAAAGTTTAGGCATTATTCTTAAAGGTGTACATATATGTATGTCTATCTGGCTGACTTGATACTAATCCATTGCTTCTCTACCTGGAAAGAATAGTCATAAACAATGTTTTGCAGTTCAACTATTTAACTATCAACACTTTTCATGATGATAAAGTTTTTTATCTTCCAGAAACAGAAACTTTGAATTTCCCTCTCTTCAAATAACTTTTTCCTAAAAAAAAGATAGTCTTCTTTTTTGATTGATGAAATTAAAATTGGTTGCCAAGTTTTTGAGATATTATTTTAGCTTAGTATTTTCCTTCTCTTTATTTTCTAGACATGAATATCTGCCAAGAAAACATTATATTTAAACCCCTGAGAAGTTCAAAAGGGATTAGAGACAGCAAAGGGAGTTCTTTTATATTTCAATATCCTCTGTAATTAACATTTATGTCTCAGCATTAATGAAACTAAGCTTTTGCCTGCCTTTTATTTTCATTTTAGTGGTGAGGCCATTATTATTTGTGAGAAAGGACAGTCTATCTGTTAAAAGTAACACAAGTATAAATTGGAGGGTAATTGGAAGAGATAATGTGCTGTTAGGAAAACCTGTCCAAATATTTGTTTGTGTAGTTGTTGACAAAATGGTGATCATCAGGCCAAACAAATTCTCCTTCACAAGCACCAACTGGTTGTTGGTGAATGGCCTGCACAGCATTCATGTGATCATACATGCTTGAAACTGCGTCTTAAAATGGAAAATACTCTTAATGAAAGGAATGTGCATGCTGTTTCTTTCTCTCTATATCTTAAAATTTATTCTAGCTACCAGCTTTAACCAATCCTTATTAACTCTGATCATATAGATATTTAACCTTAATATTATGCGTGTAACTATGCCCACTGATTCTTAGAAAAGAAAAAAAAAATCTGTGTGAGGACATCTATTTTCCAGGACTCAAGTGAAGGCAAGCTCAACATGTAGCAGTAGTCGAAACATAAAGGGTACTTTAGAAACATCTCTACACCCTCTACATCGGGAAAATAGTTTGCAATGCTTCATATACATCCACTTCCCAAAGTGTCAATGACTTATAAACTCTGAAGCAAAATGGCATAGCTAATATAAGCTGGCAGACAAACGAAAATGACTAAACAGTAAAAACAATACTTTATCAATTGTAATACCTGTCACTGAAATGTAGCAAAATTATTAACAAATACTGATACTATTGATTTTCTCCCCCTAGGAATGATTAGTTTTTCTAGAAATGAGAAGAGCAAGAGCTGGTTAACATAAAAGAAGCATCACTGACTAGTTATCAAATAAAGATAGATAAGAAATTTTAATTTATTTTCCGTCTGTGTAGGCACATCTACATTAATCCTAAAATGATAAGTAAGGTAATAATTGATTATTTCACTGGTAATGATTTGTTTTGCATGATTTTGATCCTTCAGGGGAATAATACTTTATTTTCTGATGTTCATGGAATTTGTAGCCTGCTCCAAAATTCTTACTTAAGACATTATTAATAATTTGAAATCTCACATCACTGGATACATCTGGTCCACTATATTTGGTGTATCTAGTTTTCTAAAAGTAATTTGTGGGATTGTATCATAAAACAGGGACCTTGAAACTCAGATTTTACTATTTAAACCCTAGTAATATAATTTCTGGGAGCTGAATTGGGGTTAAAATATATAATCAACTGGATTTGGCCACAGTTGCACATAATTAATTCTAAACTCAGAGAACTGAAAATAGCATTTTACTTTACAGTTTTAAAGTAGTATGGTAGTTCAAAGCTGGAAGTAAAATCTAAAATTGTTAAATCTCAAGTCAGTCTTTCAAGGTAAACATGGATACATCTTTTGCTTTTTATATCAAAAAAGTAGGGAAAAGTATCAAAATTTTAATTGTTTTACATTAAAATTATTTATAGAAAACAATAGGTTTCTGTTCTTTCTGCATTAAATTTTTGTTCATTAAAGTGATACACAAATATAATAATTTGAAAAATTGCTGAGTGAAAATGATATTTTAGGATATTTTGAATACTTAAATTATAGGTATAAATATATACACATATATATTCAAAATGCTCATAATCTTGAATGGCAAGTAGCCCTTCACATTTCATAAGTTATTGGAAAATATTTCACATAAATAGTAATACATAAATTTATATATAAATACGAAAATATTTTTTAGTCTCCTACCCATATTAAAAAAAAATCTTTGCGTCCTTTAAGCTAGGAGGCAATAATGCTTTCCCACTCATTTTTTTTCCAGTTAAAGAATCAACAAATATGTTACAAGCATACCTCATTTTATTGCACTTCACTTAATTGTGCTTCACACATACTGTGTTTTTTTAATATATTTAAGATTTGTGGCAACCCTGTGATAAGTAAGTCTATCAGTGCCGTTTTTCCCCACATTTGTTCGCTTCATGTCTTTGTGTCACATATTGGTAATTCTTGCAATCTTTCACACTTTTTCATTATTATTATAGTTGTTATGACAATCTGTGATCAGTGATCTTTCATGCTACTATCATAATTATTTTAGGGCTCCACAGACTGTGCATATTTAAGAAGGCATACTTTATTGATAAGTATTGTGTATGTTCTGACTTCTTCACCAACCAGATGTTCTCCCCATCTCTCTTTCTCTCCTTGGGCCTCCCTATTGGCTGAGACAAAACAATGTTGGAATTAAGCCAATTAATAATTCTACAATGGCTTCCAGGTGTTTTAAGTGAAAGGAAGAGTTGCATGTGTCTCACTTTAAATCAAAAACTAGAAATGATTAAGCCTAGTGAGGAAGGCACGTTAAAAGCTAAGATAGTTTGAAAGCTGGCCCTCTTGCTCCCGTTAGCCAAGTTGTGAATGCAAAGGAAAAGTTCTTAAAGGAAATTGAAAGTGCTATTCCGTTGGGCACATGAATAATAAGAAAGCAAAAAACAGTTTTATTGGTGATGTGGAGAAAGTTTGAGTGGTCTGTCTAGAAGATCAACTATTCCACAATATTTCCTTAAGCCAAAGTCTAAGCTCTAGATTCATTTCTGTGAAGGCTAAGAGAGCGGAGGAAGCTGCAGAAGAAAAGTCTAGCAGAGGTTGGTTCATGAGGTCTAAGGAAAGAAGTTATCTCCATGACATAAAAGAGAAACGTGAAGCAGCAAGTTATCAAGAAGATGTAGCCAAGATAATAAATGAAGGTGGCTACACTAAACAACAGATCTTCGTAGGCAAAACAACCTTATATTGGAAGAAGATGCCATCTAGGCGTCCTTGAATTTTCAAAGGCCAGACTGACTCTCTTGTTAGGGACTACTGCAGCTGGTGACTTTAAGTTGCAGTCAGTGCTCATGTACCATTCCAAAAATCCTAGGGCCCTTAAGAATTATGCTAAATTTATTCTGCCTGGGCTCTGTAAACTGAACAACAAAGCCTGGATGACAGCACATCTATTTACAACATTTACTGAATATTTGAAGCTTGCTGTTCAGATATACTGCTCAGAAAAAACACTGCCATTGATAGTAATTGTTGTGATGGATCTGGGCAAAGTAAATTGAAAACCTTCTGAAAAGGATTCACCAACCTAAATGCCATTAAGAACATTCATGATTTGGGGAGCTTGTCTCAGTTAAGTGTCTGCCTTTGGCCCAGGTCATGATCTTAGGGTCCGGGAATTGAGCCCCACATTAGGCTCCCTGCTCAGCGGGGAGCCTGCTTCTCTCTTCTCCCTCTGCCTCTCCCCTGGCCTGTGCTCCCTCTCTCTCTCTGTTAAATAAATAAAATCTTAAAAAAAAATTTCATGATTCATGAGGTCAAAATATCCACATTAATAGGAGTTTGAAGTAAGTTGATTCCCACTCACATGGATGACTTGGAGAGGTTCAAGGCTTCAGTGAGGGAGGTAACTGATCATGTGGTGGAAATAGCAAGAGAACTAGAAATGCAACTTGAAGATGTGACTGAACAGCTTCAATCTCAGGATAAAACTTGAGCAGATAAGGAGTTGCTTCTTATGGATGAGCAAAGAAAGTGGTTTTTTGAGAAGGAATTTACTCTTGCTGAAGACTATTGAAGACTATTTCTCTTGTGAAGACTATTGAAATGACAACAAAGGATTTAGAATATTATATAAACTTAGTTGATAAAGTGTCAGTGTGGTTTGAGAAAATTGACTTCAATTTTTAAAGAAGTTCTTTGGGCAAAGTGCTATCACACAGCATTACTCGATACAGAGAAATTGTTCATGCAGAGTCAACTGATATGGCAAACTTCATTGGTGTCTTCTTTTAAAAATTTGCCACAGTCACCCCAACCTTCAGCAACTGCTACCCTGATCAGCAGCCATTGACATCAAGGCAAGACCCTCCACCAGCAAAAAGATTATGATCTGCTGAGAGCTCAGGTGATGGTTAACAGTTTTTAGCAATGAAGTATTTTTAACTAAGGCATATACATTGTGTTTTTTTAGACATAATGCTATTTCATTTTTAATAGACTACATTGTATTGTAAACATAACTTTCATATGCACTGAATAATAAAAAAATTCATTTGAGTCATTGTAATATTTGCCTTATTGCAGCGGTCTACGACTGAACCCCACAATATCTGAGTTATGCCTAAATATACCCTGAATCCATAGGATGCAAAACTTGATCTGTCTGATCAGTGGACCTAAATAAATAATGTATTAAGTAACAATAATAATTTAAATAGCTATGCATAAAAGTATTGCAATCCCAATGAACTAAAATTTAGTGAGAAATCAAATTTGTCAATCTCTTTTTTTATAATGTGTTAGAATTTGAAAAGCAAAATGGAAATGCTAGTGTGTATTAAGTTTTAATTAATTTTTTCATACAGAAGGTGGCCTATAAATACTGGAAAGTTTCAACTCAGTCATATCTTCATGTGACTGAGCCCTTAAAATAATTGTATTAAAATATTGTATATGTGATTCATCCATTAGAAAGCTAATGCAAAGCTGAGATGTGTTGTAGGGAGCCACCATTACGCCATGAAAAGTATACAAATTTAATTGATCAGCAAGTATTTAATGTGCACCTATCAGTATATTGGATCTCAGGTAAAGAAAATCAGTGGATCTAAATGTTGGTATGCTGCATTTCGTTAATGGTATGAATTATCCTCAAAATTGTGATGAAAAGAAGGTAGTAGATGTGTGCAATACTTGATAAGCAACTAAAACTCCTCAGTTTTAATTCTCATATCAAAAGCAAACAGAACTGCAGAAATTACTGGGAGATGTCTAGCTTAAATGAAATTGTATTTAACTATTTTAAACATTTGTTTTAACTTAAAATAATAAACATAACAATATTAATACATATTGCTGGCTCATTTTATATGAGCCAGGTGTTGCCTGTAAATTCATTATTGCTCAGAATACTTATAAGATAGGTGAGTATCTACATGATACATAAAGCATGCAGATGTTAAGTTGAAGCAGTTTTCAAAATTGCTCATATGTTCATTCATTACAATTCAATTTGTATATGTTAATCCAAAGAAAAATCTTTTATTTCCCCAAATTGGCTAAATGTTTCATAATTTCTTAATAGACATTTCAAAATTATTTACATTCTTAAACTTGGAAGAATTAATACATCATTTTTTCATCTTTCTGTAAATCCCCTTAAATACTAATGAAATCTTGCAAAAGATAGTGTAATTAGGAGGAGATTACAGGTTATCTAGATTTCGTTTACTTTATTAAAATGGGAGAATCAATGGATCAGCATTTTCCTTTCTAAAAACCCTTTGAGTCCTCATGATGTATTGCATAATGTAATACAGTAAGTAATACAGTGAAATAAAGTCAAAAAGCATAGAAAAACAATGGTATTTCCCTAAAAAGTGAATGTAATAGAGGAAGCAATTGCTCTCTGTTTTCAAATTAAAGGAAAACTAAATAAACCCTGTTAACTATAGGAATAATGTAATAATTAAAACTACTTTTAATACTTAAAGGTAACATTAAAATGAGGGTTTTTAAAGAAATTTTCTATCACTCACAAGTGGTTTAGGTTCAGTGTGATGTTGACTCTCTTGGGTAGGCATTAAATTTCTTTTTGTCTTATAAATTCCATGACAACTTTAAGCCTTAGTGCATGTAAAACATGTACTGTACTTATCTCAAAGACTGTTACTCTTTAGGAACCCCCCAATAATTGTCTAGCTTCTCCTAAGGAACTAGAGTCATCCTTCAAGGTCTCCTACTTCTGCCTCTTCTTAATTAAAAAGAAAAGAAAAGAAAAGTTAAATTTTAGCTGGTGAAGGTAAGAGTGCCAGATACTTTGATAGTTTCTTAATGTGAAATATTTGCACAGGCAACTTTTTCGTATGATGTGATCAATTCTGTTACCAATCATATGGCCTCTGAGAAGTTGCTCAACGTATGAGCATTAAGCATCAAGTTCTTTGAAAGTTTGCTTAGTTGAAGTTCTAATTAACATGAAAATAAATTCTATCTGTGATTAATTTTTATTAATAAAGAAAATCCAAGATCTATGATATTTGCTTTAAATATGCTTTCAAGACTTAAAGGATAAATCTTGCATGTAGTTTTCATTGTGTATGCATACTTACTCCCACAAGTGGCATTTATCTGGCAGGACCTGAATGAAATCTAAAGGTAACCTGCCTGATAGCTTTTACAAAGCCTACAATATGGTTCCACACAAAAGATGTTTAATTCAAAAAGCAGAATCCGAGTTGCCATTGTATTGCAGTAGATACTTCACTATAGAAGAATGGGCTTAAAAATATAAATAGGATTAAGAAGGGCAACCTTTCTGTATAGATAATTAGTAATAGTTGGGTTCATAAGTGAAATGATGTGCTCATAGAAAAAATAACTGTGTTACTAAGTTAACCTAAACTATTTTTTAGAAGACAAAGCCAGTTTTTCCAAGGCAGAGATTTAAGGTACAATGATGGCCAATGTAAAATATCAATTCAGAAGCTCCAAAAATCAGGGATCCATCCTGGAAACATAAAAGCTGAAAAGATGTATAATGAATATTTAGAGAGTGATTAAGGCTATGACAACTGACTAGAGACATCACTCACTTCCATTTCCAATATTGAGAAGTAGCTGAAAGGATATAGTATTTGAAGAAATCAAGATAGTAAATAAAATTATATTTTATGTAAATAAAGGGTTAAATCATGAGACTGTGCCAAGGGATAAAAAGGTTAAATGCGTGCTTTGGACTCCACAGTTTTGTATTTAAAATGAGCAAATAAACAATAGTTATCATTTTGCATATTACATCCCCAGAGCTTATCTATCTTATACCTGGAAGTTTGTATCTTTTGACCTATACGCAGTTCTTTCTCCCCCACCCCACCTGTGGCAACCACCAATCTGTTATGTTTCTAAGAGTTCAAGTTATTTTTTAGATTCCGCATATAAGCGAGATCATACCATCCGTCTCTGTCTGACTTCACTTAACATAATAATACCCTGAAGTTTCATCCATGTTGCTGCAAACGACAAGATTTCATTCCTTTTTAATGAAATCATATATATCACATTTTCTTTATTCATTAACCAAGTTAGGCTATTTCCATGTCTTGGCTATAGTAAATGATGCTGCAATGAACATGGAGGTAAAGGTGTATTTTCAAGTTAGTGTTTTTGTTTCTTTTGGATAAATACCTAGAAGTGGGGTTGCCGGATCATATGGTAGTTATATTTTTTAATTTTTTGAGGAGCTTCCATACTCTTTTCCATAGTGGCTAAACCAATTTACACCCTCACCAACAATGCACATGAGTTTCTTTTTCTCCATATCCTCAACAACATTTGTTACTGTTTGTCTTTTTGATGACTGCTATTCTAACAGGTATGAGGTGATATTTCTTTGTGGTTTAGATTTGTATTTCCCTGAGGATTAGTGATGTTGAGCACTTTTTCATGGACCTATTAGTCATTTGTATGTCTTCTTTGGGAAAATGTCTAGTGAGTTCCTTTGCCCATTTTTGAATTACTGTTATTTTCTTGCTATTGAATTATGTGAGTTCTTTATATATTTTGGCTACTAATCCCTTATCAGACTAGCAAATGTGATTAGCAAATATTTTCTCCCATTCTGTAGTTGCCCATTTTGTTGATACTTTCCTTTGTTGTGCAGAAGCTTTTTTGTTCAATGCAGTTACACTTGTCTATTTTTGTTTTTATTGCCTTTGCTTTTGGTTTCAAATCCAAAAAATCATTGTTAGGACCAATGTCAAGCTTACCCCCTGTGTTTTCCTCTAGGAATGTTCAATACAGTGACTGTAGTTAACAATACTGTATTCTACATTTGGAAGTGGCTAAGAGAGAGCAGAGTTTTAAAGTTTTTTTTTTTTCTTTTATCATAAAAACAGTTTGTAACTATGGAAGACGATGGATGCTAACAAAACATATTGTAATCATTTTGCAACATATGCATAAATCATTATGTTGCACATCTTAATATGTGTTGCATATCAGTAAAATTTGAAAATATTTTAATAAGTTAAAAATAAATAAGATGGTCTATTAAAACTAAGGATATTCTTACCCATATCTTTTTCTGTGTTAGAAGATTATGATGTTCTTCTACCTAATACATTGCCAAATGTAGAATATGGACCAAATCCATCAAAAGTCAGCCACTGCATAATGTTTTCTGTAGGTTTTCTTTTTGTGATTTTTTTCTACTTGAACCCTCCTATCACTGTTCTTTGTTAAAATTTCTTTAAAACAAATGGTCAGAATATTTTGCCTCTATTTAATTTAACACCGCTCATGTTCTCTTCCTGGAATTAGTCAAAACCCATGAGGAATTTGGCAATAAAATAGTTTCTGGGGACACCTTAGTAAACAGAGAGACTGAGGCACTTCAAGGGGCTTCCACTCTAGAACATATGACAGATCATCAGTGGCCTTCCACTTAAGAGCCTATAGCTACGGCTTGCTGAGGGCTAGCTTCAATAAGTACTGCTGGAGGAGATTCACAAACATTGTATCTAACCAAAGAATCTTTTTAGCAAATTTTGTTATCACCATTAAAAAAAAAAAAACTGTAAGAAAACCTGGGTATTGGGGTGCCTGGGTGGCTCAGTTGGTTAAGCGTCTGCCTTAGGCTCAGGCCATGATCCCAGGGTCCTGGGACTGAGCCCCACATTGGGCTCTCTGCTCAGTGGGGGAGGCTGCTTCTGTCTCTCTCCCTCTGCCACTCCCTGTGCTTATGCTCGCTCGCTCTCTCTCTCCCTCCCTCTCTCTGTCAAATAAATAAATACACGTAAGTCATGGGGATGTAATGTGTAGCATGGTGACTACAGTTAAATAATATGTGACATATTTGAAATTTACAAAATAATCTTAAAAGTCCTCATCACAAGATAAACAAATTTCTGTAACTATGGTGATGAATGTTAACTAGACTTGTGATCATTTTGCAATATATTCAAATAGTGACTCATTATGTCGTACACCTGAAACTAATGTTATTTGTCAGATATATCTCAATTTTAAAAAATAGTATACCTATGTTTAGGTATATATGTTTATGTTACAAAAACTGAAATTAGGGGCGCCTGGGTGGCACAGAGGTTAAAGCGTCTGCCTTCGGCTCAGGGCGTGATCCCGGCGTTGTGGGATCGAGCCCCACGTCAGGCTCCTCTGCTGTGAGCCTGCTTCTTCCTCTCCCATTCCCCCTGCTTGTGTTCCCTCTCTCGCTGGCTGTCTCTATCTCTGTTGAATAAATAAATAAAATCTTTAAAAAAAAAATAAAAAAAAAACAAAAACTGAAATTAAAATAAAGCGAACTCTAAGTAAAATCAAACTCTAATATATTGTAGATGATAGATAATAGAAGGTCAGAAGTATAAAAACAAATGGTTTACTCTCTTCCAGATCATTCTAAAAAGAGGTCTCAATAATTGATAACTAACAATACCATTTACATTTTGTTTAGAACATAGGGTTTGAGGCATTTTATGTTTAAGTATATCATCTAAAGCCTAGAAAATATTATAATCAATTTTCAAAAATTTCGAAAATTTCTGTTTAACAAATAAACTTAAAGCTCTATAGAAAATACCCGAGTACTTTCAACTTATATGAATGTACTTAGGAAATTAAAACCTGGTTCAAAAATATTTGGTGCCAAGCATGTTAGGACTTATGCTTGGAAAGCATAACTGCAAACTTATTTACAAATTTTTCTCCTACCTTTTTTCTTTTTCTTTTCAAGACTTGACTGTAACAATTGTGCTTCTGGTCTTTTAGTGGACAGTATCTAAATTGTTCCAAGGGACTGGGCAAAAGCTCCCCAATAAAATAAACATCTTGTCTGCTTCACAGGACTTGTACTCAAAACATTTGCCCTCCTTATGAAAAGGAAATGTTTAAAACAAAACACTACAAAAATATCCAGTTTTTTTTAAGATTTTAGCAGCACATTACATTCCTATTAAAAATGTAAAGTATAACCTGCTTTAATCTCTGATATGAAGAAAAATAGTTCTGATTAGATGAGATACAGCATCAGGAAGTTGTTTTTTGTTCTTTTGTTTGTTTTTTTCCAGAGGAGTTTCTCCTATTTCATAAACACTGATGAGTTTTCCTTTCCCTGAGGTAAGATAAAAATATTTGTACTTTAGGAATACTCCTCCTTGTTATGTATTTCCAGGAATCTAAAGAAATCATAGTACTATTTTTAGCATACTCTTCATCAAGCCAGTGAATAAAGCTATGAATTGAATTTGTGCATTTAGAAAGTACAGTTATAGAGGTTTCTTTTTTCCTCCTTTTCTTTTTTTTTTAATTGAAGTATAGTTGACACACAAAGTTACATGAGTTTTGGGTGTACAACATAGTGATTCAACAACTTTATGCATTATTCTGTGTTCATAAGTATAGCTACCATCTGTCACCATACAACACTATTAAAATACTACTGATTATATTCCCTATGCTGAAACTTTAGTCCCTAAAGATGTTTCTTTTAATAAAGAAGGGGAGGATTCAATTATTTTCAATCTTAGGAAAATCTTTAAAAATCTAGAAAAATACAATAAAATATTGGTCCTACTAACTGCTGATGACTAACTTTATTCTTGGCATTTGTGTATATAACCAAAAGAATAGGAAGGAGAATGTAAAATTGCATTTCCTCACAATAAACAAAAGTTCTTTGAAATAGTCAACAAATAGTTAGAGTCAACTCACCAAGGGCCAGAAGCTAAGTGCTGATGAGATAGTGACGAAACAGATAGGAATGTCTGCCCTCACTGGGGGAGGCAGACAGACATACCAAAAGGTAGAATAGTAGCATGTCACATGGGGAAAAAAGGGCTATGGAGACAGAAAAATGGGAAGGGGCTCATGTGCTACTGCAGGAGTGTGGGTTGTCCTCTGGCCACCTGCTCATGGGATTAGCATTTGAGTGACTTAGGTGATTAGAAGAATGACTTAGAAGTGAAATTAAAGCAGAATTCTGGCAGTCTTGATGCAGTAGTGATCAAACTGTCAGAGGAATGGATGAGAGGAAGCAGGGTCTGGGGCTCCATCTTCACTCTACCCAGGCATACAGTACTTGTAGGTTGTTTTGATCATTCTGCCATTTCATTTCATCTCGTTACAATATCAATTTAGTGCCTACTATGCCAGACATTGTGCTATATATTGGGTCCAAAGATGGCTAACACTTCATAACTGTATAAAAAGCTTAAATTCTGGCACCTTAATAATATCAACTGGTATAATTCTTTGATGTAAATTATTTAAAGATTATATTTTCATGTTCTGATTCATTAAAGCATACATTTATGGTGATTTGTTGTCAGAAAGGGAATTTAACATTCATTAAGGACGTTCTCTTGTTCAGGTTCTGGGGAGAATGTTTCATATACATTATTTCATAAAATCACTAAAATAATCCCTATTATGATTCTCACTTTAAGATAAAGGGAGGAAAATGGTATCTAAGTTCATGGAGTAAGCAAGTGGCAAAGCAGACATTGAATCCAAAGTCTTCATTTATTCTTTGTGTCAAAATATGTGTACAGAAACCACCACTTCATGCAAGAGATTCATTTTGTAGCTTGATGATATCATCATGATTGCATGTAGAATATGGAAAAATTAAAATTATGTGAAAATATGTTAAAAGATAATTCAATATAAATATACAGTATATATACACAAATTCACACCCATACACATACACACAATATATATTCCTATACTCTTCTCTAATGGTGGACTAAGAGATTGAACTCCAAGCAAAATCATCAAGTTTAAGTGATAATGCTTAGAGATTTACATCCTCAAATCAGTTCTCCTTTCCAGAAGTTGCATACTTATTAGAGCATTAGCTACTAAATTCTTCTCTTATGTACTGATGGAAGTCTCAAAAGACAAGCTGTCTGTAGCCAAAATATAAAATGCCATGTGCAGTTAGGTCAAAAACTCTCATCTGCCTCCCAGTTATTACTGTCATGAAGCTACTTTTTATTTTGTCAGATGAAATTAAAATGTGAGTTTGCTTATGCTTTATAACCAGAAAAACACCATCAAGACCACAGTTCTTGGGATTTAACAGAAGCTAAATGATCAAAATGGCTGCTTGTCTAAAACATTGGTCCAGTTCTCTGCTTTATGCTTTGAAGGGAACACATAATTTTAATTTACTTTGTGTATAGGGGGGAGAAAGACTTTTCTCCAGCCATTTCCCTAGAGTCTGAAATATTTAGAATTGCTCAGCCAGCAGCCATGTTGTTGCATGAAAAATCATGCAAATTTCATTTTATGCCCAAAAGGTGAAAATAATTGGGTTTATTAGAAATCAAAATTTTGAGACTACACCACAGTCTTATTTTTTTTTCTGTTTTTCATATCTCCTTGTTTACACACAGAAACACATACTTTTGTATAAATCACTGTCTCATATACGTATTTATATATTACATATAAATTTATTTATTATTATAAATTTATTTGTATAAGTCATTATGCCCTTGGCCAATGGTAGAAAGCCAGAGTTTTAAGGAGCTCAAGGAAAAGAATCTGTCAAAGTTTCTGGACTTACCTTCAGTAGCTGGCAGCCTGAAGCAAATCACTTCACCCTCCTTTGCCTCAGTTTCCTTGCATCCGTAATCTCCAAATTCTGTAAAAATTCTATTTATACATCAACTCATACTCACAGAATTTATAATTTCCAGATTCAGGGGATCTTTTTTATTGCATTATTTTAGTTGAAGTACTGGATTTGTGCTTACAGAATCTGAAGATGGATGGGGGCTTTGAGTACTAGTTATATGACTTCTAGATACAGTGTTATCTTAAAGGTAACGGGTGCTACTTCAGAGGTACCAGAAGCTCGGGCCACAGTCTTTTTTCCAGTTTTTATATTTACATATCTCAAAATATAAAACTGAATATTCAGGGTGCAGCAGTTCACTGTTAGTCTAGAATCTGTGTCAATCATTCTGCTCTACTGATCAGAATTTAAAGTCCTAATTTTCCTCCCTAATCACTAAAACAGTTGTTTCACGTTCCAGTAGTTCTTTGATAATGTTTCTAGTTTGCCCTGTGTTGTAACTCTCCTTCTATCTGTAAATAGGCATTTTCAAGAAAATGGGTAAAGAAAGACTTGTGGATAGGTTGAGGGCAGAGCCCACTATTTAGGCCATTGGCAGACTCTCTAGGTGTCAGGGTTGAATCTCCTACCTGGCATTTCTAGGAAATCAATGTTATTACTTCACTTAGGATTGATCAGGTGTTGGGACACTGGTTTATATTCTATATTTTCTCAACTGATTTAAGTATCAGAATGCAATTCATTAATGTATAATAAATGACATTTTGATGAACTAAAAGATTCATAATCTCTGCAAAACAAAGAGGACATGGGACCTGCATTTTATGGCATACTCCCTGTTCCTAATCCATAAGACTATGGAATGATTATCTGTCCAGAAATGTTTATCTTATGGATATAGCACACAATAACTACATTATATATCTCTCTTTTTTTCCCCTAACCTCCATATAAATCCCATGCTCCCATTCACATTTTCATTAACTCATTGTAAATATTCCCAAAGTGAGTGCTTATTATATATAAATGTGCAATTGGTTTAGTGACTTTCTGGGATTAGAGTATGTCATTATTTCTTATCAGCCACTTATTCACAAAATATCTCTGTGTGCTGTAAATTGTTTTGCTTCATCAATTTGTCTCCTTATTTTTCAAGTAGAGAAGATTGATCTTTTCTGATCTTGTCTTTAAATTTTTTCAGGATACATAATTGCCTTCTACTTGTTCCCACAAAATTTCAAGAAAAAATCATGAATACAAGCTTAGGCTTTACACATAAGGAAAAAAAATCCAGGGACATATATATTTCATCTTTGTATTTCCAGATAATTGTTACAAAAACTATCCCAGCTAGATTTATTTGCTGTCATATTTTCCTTATAGTTAAACCTTGGTTTTTTTTGTTTTTATTTGTTTTTGTTTTTTTTTTTAAATTTAAGCCAATATAGATACAGGTTTGTTTTTCATTATCCTCCATGAGGGAAAAATACAGATGACTATAAATCAATGTATCTATTTGTTTTCNTTTTTTTTTGTTTTTATTTGTTTTTGTTTTTTTTTTAAATTTAAGCCAATATAGATAGAGGTTTGTTTTTCATTATCCTCCATGAGGGAAAAATACAGATGACTATAAATCAATGTATCTATTTGTTTTCTTGATTATAGTCCGCACCAAGCTGGCATTTCAATAACTAACACCTACCTCAATATAATCCATTATACTTTTGATTCTTCTGCAATCTGATAATGTGTCCTACTAGTTTAGTCTTCAAATGTCAAATACCACATGCAACAGGTTATTTTAGGTTTTTTTTAAAAGATTTTATTTATTTATTCAACAGAGAGAAAGACAGCCAGCGAGAGAGGGAACACAGGCAGGGGGAGTGGGAGAGGAAGAAGCAGGCTCATAGCGGAGGAGCCTGATGTGGGGTTCAATCCCATACCGCTGGGATCACGCCCTGAGCCGAAGGCAGACACTTAACCTCTGTGCCACCCAGGCATCCCTATTTTAGTTTTTAATACATGTGTTCTCTCTTCAAACAGTAGCCATGTATAATGTTGTTAAGTACTACTGAAGCTTTAGGATCGTCTCCAGTGCTGTCTGATTGAACTCCTTCCTCTTCTGTTCACATGTCTATCTAGACATCCCCATCCTCCTACCCCACCATCTGCTTTTGTCATGTGCACCCCAGAATTATTGTAGTTCAGACCCAGAGATAGATTAGAAGCTCCTTCTTTACCACTGGGTAAGCCTCAGAGCCATTTCGTTACTACACTGAAAGCTTTCTAAGGGTA
Organism: Ailuropoda melanoleuca; assembly: GCF_002007445.2. Lineage (NCBI taxonomy): Eukaryota > Metazoa > Chordata > Mammalia > Carnivora > Ursidae > Ailuropoda > Ailuropoda melanoleuca. The sequence continues at coordinate 52,070,869 of NC_048232.1, forward strand.
AGCATCATCTTTTTCTTATAACCATAATGCTTAGCATAGTCTACAGTGCAGAGTAGACTTCTAATAAAATTTTTAAGTAAAAGGATGAATAATCAAATAAACTAAGGATTAAACCTAAACTTTGACCTTCCTTCCTAATGCTTGCTAGTTTCTTTACCACATATTGAGCATCCCAATTCTCAAACGTTTAAAACTTAAAGTCTTATATTAAGCTTGGATAAACTTTCTTAGGTTCTAGATGTCAAATAATAAAACTTTTAGGGATTTTTTTTTTCCCTTCTGATTCACTAACCCAGCTTAAATTTCTGGATATTTTCACCTATCCAGTTCAGACTACAAACATTAATTTGTTCATTCATTTAATTAGTGTTTATTGATTTCCTACTATGTGCTGGGCATTTTTAATACAAAGAGGAGCAAAAACTAGCCTTTGTCTTCTTGAAAATTATAGTCTAGAAAAGGATAAAAAAAGAGTATTTAGATAATTGTAAAAAACAAAGTTTCAACTCTGAAAAATGCTGCAAAAGAGAATAAGATATACAGTATTTTGAGAGCTCATTATAAAGACATTTTACTTTATTAGGTAAGCTAGGCTTTCCTGAATAAGGTGCACATGCACTTCTATTGAAAGGATAAAATAGAAATTAACTAATTGATAAGTATGGGGGAGAAAATCCAAGTAAATTCTTGAGAGTGAAAACAAACAAGGAATGGAAAAGACCACTATGTTAAACCACAGGGAATGCAGAAAAGTATGCTAAGTGAAAAAATTAAAGAAGTTGAGATAATCAGATCATGGAGTTTTTAGGTCACATCAAGATTTGTCTAAGAGGGATGGGAGTCCACAAGGGACAGAAGTGACCAGATTTTCACTTTTAAATGATCAACCAAATTTCAGTGTTCTGAGTGAACTAAAGGGGGCACTAAGGTGGAGGTACATAGATCAGTTTGTAATCAAGAGAGTTTTCTGGCTTGTACAACTAGGTGGATGTGGGTGTTACTCATCGAGATAGAAAACTCAGTGTGTGGGAAGATCATGAATTTGATTTGGGAATTTGAATTTGAATGTGTGTTTGGAAATAAGTCCTAGGAGAGATGTCTTATAGGAAATTGAATGTATTGACTTAGAGCTCAGAAGAAATCACTTGTGTTTGGGTAGTAATTCAAGCTATGGACATGGAAGAGAGTATAGAATAAAAGTAGGGAAAGCTTAAATCTTAACTTTGAGGTACCGCACCGCTTAATGTCTATGTACATAAGAAGAAGCCTGCAAGCAATGAAGAAAGAGCTAGCCCAGAAGGGGTGAAATATGGTAAATGCATAATAGAAGACCAGTGAAAAACATGTTTTGAGAGGGAGGTATGACATTGTGTCAAAAGCTATCATGATATCAACTAAAATCTGAAAAATGTTCATGATATTTAGTACCATGGAAATCATTGGGAATCTCAGCAAGAGTTCTTTCAAAGGACTCATGAGACTAGAGGCCAGAATGATGGGTGAGGAGTTGAGTGGAAGTCAAAATGGAGATAAGTATAGACAACTCTATCCTCTCTCAGGCTTTGTGATTATGATGTTGGTGACTCCCTGGGGAAGTAAAGTGACTTAATACCTTGGAAGTTCTTTTCCCATTGCCTTATTTCTTGTTCTCGCTTTATTCTAAATAAGCTAGTGATAGAGTCCTAGGGTGCCTCCCTTTTGGAACTGGTCACTTTGTTAATTTCTAAACATGATGAATACTTGCTTCCTATGCTGCCTAATTGTATGAATAATTTTTTTAATTTAAATTCAATTAGCCAATGTATAGTACATCATTAGTTTCAGATGTAGAGTTCAGTAATTCATCAGTTGTATATAATACCTAGTGCTAATCACATCACATGCCCTCCTTAATGCCTATCACCCAGTTACCCCGTCCCCCTGCCCACCTTCCCTCCAGTAATCCTCAGTTTGTTAACTATAGTTAAGGGTCTCTCATGGTTTGTCTTCCTCTCTGATTTCTTCCTATTCAGTTTTCTCTCCCTTCCCCTATGATCCAATGCACTGATTCTTATATTCCACGAATGAATGAAACTATATGATAATTGTCTTTCTCTTACTGACTTATTTTGCTCAGCATAATACCCTCCTCAGTTCCATCAATATCGATGTAAATGGTAGGATTTTATCCTTTCTGATGGCTGAGTAATATTCCAGTGTGTGTGTGTGTGTGTTTGTGTGTGTGTGTGTGTGTGTGACATCTTCTTTATCCATTTGTCTCTGTTGAGGGACATCTGGGCTCTTTCCATAGTTTGGCTGTTGTGGACATTGCTGCTATAAACATTGGGGTGCAGGTGCCCCTTTAGGTCACTACATTTGTATTTTCGTGATAAATACCTAGTAGAGCAATTGCTAGGTCATAGGGTAGTTCTATTTTTAACTTCTTGAGGAACCTCCATACTGTTTTCCAGAGTAGCTACACCAGCTTGCATTCCCAGCAACAGTGTAAGAGGGTTCCACTTTCTCTGCATCCTCGCCAACATTTGTTGTTCCTGACTTGTTAATTTTATTAATAGATTTACAAAGTCTTCTACAAGGCTCAAAGTAAAACATAATTGATGACATCTGTGTCCAAATTCCTATTTCCATGATTTCCTGGGTGAGTTTCAATGATATGTCTTTAAGTTTTCTCGGTAACATTTAAGAAATGGAATTTAGGGGGCGCCTGGGTGGCACAGCGGTTAAGCGCCTGCCTTCGGCTCAGGGCGTGATCCCGGCGTTCTGGGATCGAGCCCCACATCAGGCTCCTCTGCTGTGAGCCTGCTTCNTCTTCCTGTCCCACTCCCCCTTGCTTGTGTTCCCTCTCTCGCTGGCTGTCTCTATCTCTGTCAAATAAATAAATAAAATCTTAAAAAAAATGTTTAAAAAAAAAGAAATGGAATTTAGAATTAGGGTACATAAGAAAAGCAATATCAGGATGAAATATTAGGTATGAGGCAATTGTGATGTCTCAGACAGTGAAGATGGACTTATTTTTACCTTTACTCCATTTCCCTCTTCATTTTAAAAAACACATACCTAATGATTATTCTATACTATATAAGGCTCTAGCTAATAAATAGGAAAGATAAATGGAGATAATTATAAATATGCTACAAATGCAGAAGAAAGGCTATGTCAGAATAAACAAATACAAGATTGAAGAGAATGGGATTAAGAGAATGAGTGTAAGATTCTTTTGAATGCAAGCCTGAGATGCAGTGATAAATAGAGAACTAGTAAGAAAACAAAATTTAGGGTGCCTGGGTAGCTCCATCAGTTAAGCGTTGGACTGTTGGTTTCAGTGGCTCAGGTCATGATTTTAGGGTTGTGAGATGGAGCCTGGCATCAGGCTCCCTGCTCAATGGGGCATCTGCTTCTCCCTCTTCCTCTGCCCCTCCCCCTGTTAATGAGCGTGCGTGCGCTCTCTCTCAAATAAATAAATCTTTAAAAAAATTAACATTATCTTAGAAACTCTGCACTGGTCTAAAAGAAGTATTGGTTATTGTAATAATCCAGATAACAATTTTGGAGAGTAAATATAAACAACAGGCATTATGTAATTGAAGTACTTTCAAGACTTACTAATTACTGGGAACATGTCAAAGGGAAAGGCAGTCAGTTTGGAGTCAAAAGGAGCTTTATATGCAATATACTTTAAAAGGCAGAGATTTTTAACAAGTTAAAATATAATTTTTGGCTTCTTAGCCATCATGTGTTAGGACATCCAAGCATGCAGAAAAAAATACAAACCCACTGAGAGCTATTGTGCAGCTATCTAAACATTTCCTCAAATGCTCTCTGGGAAGGCCCACTCAGTAACCAGCATTTTCTAACATATCCCCTAGACTGACAAAAACAAGTTAGAGAATTCGTTGATTGAAAATATGTCACAGATTTACTTAGTTATATTTACTTACATCAGACTGGAAAGTTAAATTTTACTTTTAGTTGCATGTAAAATACTTTACTTGTATTAGTTTCTAGTATGGGTTCTGAGTCTGTTCTTAGATGACCTAAAGCTTTTCAACTTTGTCATAAGCAAATATACACAGTACTCTTGATTTCTTATATAAAGTTCTTCTAGAGAAGGTTTATTTTTTAGGAACCAAATTCTATGTCTTTGTCTTTCAAACATATGTTTGCTTTACTATATTGTCTTTGGTTTTTTTTTAAATAATTTTTAAGCATATTTATGTTGAATTAATCTACATGTGCTATAAGATCTAACAATGACCAAGAATTGTAAGGTAATTTTAAACTAAGCCAAATATACTCAGTGTTGTGTTTTTTTTTTCCATATTAGTTGAATAAACATTTGAGTAGAACCTCCGAGTTTGAATAATATTTGTCCAAAAAAGTTATAGATTTCTATTTTATGTAATATTAGATACTTTGTTGATACTTAAGGAGCTTTACATATTTTTCTCTAGATTTCCTAATGATTTAAAATTCATATATGCTTTAAAAATGCCTTATTCTCATTTTCCAACTTGTTTTTTGAAAAATTTCCTCACATGATGGTAGTTATGATTTTTATGAAATGAAGAACTCTCTCTTCATTCCTTGTTCTGAACAAGGCTTTAAGTAAATTTTCCCAATATGTGAGTTCTTAGGTTTATTATTTTTGACTTTTGTCTATTATTTTGCTTTGCTTGATTAATAATCAAATGTTTGCAATATTTCCTTTGACCTAGTAAAATATGTGATTTATTTGACTCAGTGATGTATGCAGATAATGATTAAACTCACAATAATTGAAGTCTAATTATTAAGTAGTGATCTAGATAATGAACAAATGAGCTCTATGTGTCGCTGTTCACATACTTGGGGCGATTGAAAGGGTGTAGTGATATCTTCCTATCCAAAATATTGATTGTGTCTCTAGGAGTCTCTAAAAACTTAAATATCTTTGGGAAGATTAGGTATGTTTGGAGGGGGAACTGAACTGGATACACCTTGGGAAAATCAGTTAGACTTACTTAGTTTTAGTTTTTTCATTTACAAAATACAGATAATTTTTGTCAAAGAGATTGTTCTCCCTCTCAAGATAACATATGTGACTTTTTCAGACTAGAATGATATTAATCTTCAATTGTTCTTTAGATTACCTATCGAATGCATCCCTTAGCAAAATTCTGAGGAAAAAAGGAGGCTTTCAAAGAGACTTTGGGAAAATGATTGTGGGACTCTGACCCTGGAGAACTGGAGACTATAGTAATGGTACCCAAGAAACTATATCTGTGGTGGGAAGAAGAGGGAGTCTGAACTGATATTGAATAGTAAGGTGCATAACTGGGGACCAGAAATACAATGAAAAGAAATTTTTATTTCCTGGTTTTGTTTTTGGAATATATTCTGTTACTAGCCTACGACCTTCCACACCAGATGTTTTCATATGCTTTAGCCACCGAGCAGTTTAATGAGTTAGGCCTACTTTAACAGCAACAAATTATAGAGTAATTTGTTTTCTTTTATTGGTGTACATGTTATATATATGTTTCCACTGTAATGTCCTCATTTGCATAAGTTTAAATAGGCATATGAATTACAGTGCTGAGGCTGATGCACAACAGTTTATGGGCCCCTACACCTGATGTCGGCTTGATAACACATACAGCTCAAATGCTCTATTAGAAACATTTCTTATTTTTCTCCTTATAAAACCCTGAATTCAGCTCTGAGGCAAGAATGCTATTTTGTTTTCTATCTCTTCATGCATTAGTTAATACAAATCATTATCTACTTTTGTGAAATATGTATGCAGTATACTGCCTGGTAATCCATTGTCCCTAACCTCAATTATATGCCATCTAATGCAAAAAATAAAACATGAACAGATATTTATAATACAAAGCTCAAAGTTACAGGCACCGCATTGATAATACAGAATGTTATGGAGGTTCCAGATAGGAAGTGATGAATTCTATCATAGGCAGTGAAAGTGGGCATCTTGGAGAAGGTGCCTTTAGATCTGTACATTGAGAGATGACTGGTAATCTCCTGAAAAAGACAGACTGAAGATCATTTATGAGCTATTGAAAGTTTTAGAATAGAAGGGTAATATTGGAGAGATGCTTTAGGAAGATGGAAGTGGTCGCTTGAGCCAGAAGGGTTAGAAAGGAGGGGATGATTATGCAAGTACAAATGCAATTCAGGCAATATTTTAATAATAAGTCAGTAGGGGGTGCCTGGGTGGTGCAGTTGGTTTCTGAGTGTCCACTCGGTTTCTGCTCCTAGGATCAAGCTCTACGTCAGGCTCCATGCTCAGTATGGAGTCCGCTTGAGATTCTCTCTCTGCCTCTGCCCCTCTCGCTAGTGCTGTCTCTCTCTCTCTCTAAAATAAATAAAAATCCTAAAAAACAAAAAAATAGGTCAGTAATTCCCAAGCACTGACTCCCTGCCACAAAACCATCTGCAAAGATTGTTTTCCCCAGTTTACTGAGACATAATTGACATATAACATTATATTAAAAGTATACAATATAATGACTTGATAAATGTATCTATTGTGAAATGATTACCACAATATAGTTAATATCCATCACCTCACATAGTTACCATTTTTTTGTTGTTGTGATGAGAACTTTTAAGATCTACTTTCTTAGCAACTTTGAAATACATAGTACAGCATTGTTAACTACGGTCATCATGAAATACATTGCATCCTCAGAACTTGTAACTAGATCTTTGTACCTTTTGACCACCTTTAATGAATCCTCCCCCCAGCCCCCGCAACTCTGGCACCCACCAATCTGGTCTCTGTTATCCATGAATTTGAGTTTTTAGATTCTGCATATAGTGAGATCACACAATATTTGTCTCCCTCTGTCGTATTTTACTTAACATAATGTCCTCAAGGTCCATCCATGTTATCAAAAATGGCAAGTTTCCTTTTCAGTTTTCAGGGCTTTGTTACCTACTTTACATCCTAAATTCTCTCTCTTCATTAAGATTCCCAAATGTATAAGAATAGAAACTGTGATTTATTTTTAAATGTACATTTAACATATTGGTATTTAATTATGCTATGTTTATAGGGATGTTTTATTCTAATTTTAATCAGATGTTTCTAGGTCTAAATGAAATATAGTCTTATTTTAATTAAATGGTAGACTATGCTTAAAAAAATGGAAAAAGCTAAAAGAAAAGAACCCTAATGCAAGATTCAGTTTTCAGTTGTTGATTTTGTAAATATAAAGTAGCAGCTTTCTAGCTGAGCCAGCCAGACAAGTTTAGAAATTATGTACAGGACCCATCTGTTAAGCCAGGATTTTCTTTTATTTAATTTCATTGAAATGTCTGAATATATTACCTAGCCAAATATATGGGCTTCTGTTAAATATTAGAATTATGACAAAACCAACATTCTTATTACAAGTAAATGATAATACAGGTAATTACAAACAAGGTCATTCAGAACTTATTTTTTAGTAAGAAAGACTCGCATTGTTTATTGAAACTAACATTCACTTGATGACATTTCTCCTTTTAATTCCAAAGTTCAGGCTAGCTAAATCCATTTATTTTCTTTCTTTTTGTTTACTGGATACTAAATATATTCAGTTTATTGCTTACTTGTTGATCTATTCTCTTGAGTTGTACAGTTTTCTTTCCCTATTGATATACATAGAAAATGAGTAAAGTATTTTTTATTTATAAACACCTTGTTTGGTTGCACCTACTGAAACTATG